>NC_044358.1:13840460-14095460 GCF_007364275.1 Archocentrus centrarchus | reverse complement strand
CATGCAGAGAGATTCAGCACACACACACACACACACACACACACACACACACACACACACACACACACACACACACACACACACACACACACACACACACACATTTTCTGAGAGTTTCTGCTGGATTTCGATTACTGTAATGAAATTGTGGGAAGTAATGAAATAAATGCTTAAGTGGCCATTTAAGGGGATTAGATCTGAGGGAGTCTTGATAAAGAAAAAGCTTCAGTTAAGTTACTTTTGTGCGTGTGAGATCATAATGGGGAGGGGTGTGTGTGTGTGTGTGTGTGTGTGTTTGCAGTGGGGGGGGGGGGGGGGGGGGGTTAATACAGAGGTAGAGTGAAATAAGATAAAGAGAGAGAAACATCCAAACAGACCAGATGAGAGACGCAGGGTCAGATAGGAGCCTCGGGTTTCGGGCCTTTTGGCAATTAAAGTGATTAGTATCCTCCTGCTGAGGAGGTGATGGGCATGGGGGTGTTTGGTTAACGGAGCCAGATTAAGAATAGTTGTTGCTCAGACAGTCTGTACAGGACCAAAGGAGGCTGAGGACACCCAGAAGGGACAGATAGGTGCAAAGATTGTTCACATAAAGCGATGACACCCAGAGGATCTGTGTGCATGCTGAAGCAAAGTAAAGTGGGTGAAATGGATGAAAAGAAAACAGAGAAATATAAAATGACAGAGCATTTATAAATATAAGGAACAAACAGAAGCTTCTGTGGAAGCGTTTAAATATTTTTTATTTGTCTCAGATGGTCCTGGAGGATCTGACATTCATGTTCTCCACTGTTTTTCCAGCTCTTCATCCAAACGTAGCACAAAGGTGGTAAGCAGTGATGAGAACTTAACTGACACAACATCTCAGTTTGTTTTTGTCCAGATGTAACAGAATAAATCCCAGTGAATCAATGTGCTCCAGGCTAGTTGGTGATTGTATCTTGACTGATTCCTGATTCTCCTTTCAGCTGGTCCCCTTAGGGGTCACCACAGTGGATCATCTGCCTCCATCTCACCCTGTCCCAGCATCCTCCTCTGTCACACCAGCTCTCTTAATGTCCTCCTTCACTACATCCACGAATCTTCTCTGTGGTCTTCCTTTTTTCCCCTTCCCTGGTAGCTCCATCTTCAACGTCCTTAGTCCAACATATCCGCTCTCCCTCCTCTGCACATCTCCAAACATCTCAGCCTTGTCTCTCTAACTTTGTTTCTAAACCGCTCAACCTGAAGGGTCCCTCTGATGGACTCATTTCTAATCTTGTCCATTTTGGTCACTCCCAGTGAAAATTTTAACATCTTCAGCTCTGCCTTCTCCAACTTCATCTCCTGTCTTTGTGTCAGAGCCACCGTCTCTAAACCATCCATCACAGCAGGTCTCCTTCTCATCCTGTGAACCTTCCCTTTCCCTCTCGCTGCTCTCCTTCTCCTTCTCTGTCCTCATACATGTCCTGCACCACCCTCACATCCTTCTCTGCCACTCCTGACTTCCTCATGCAGTCCCACAGTTCCTCTCTCAGCAGCCTATCATCTGGTTTCTCTGGATCCACAAAGTCACAGTGAAGCTCCTTCTGACCTTCTCCAACTTCTCATCAACACTCTCAAAGCAAACATCTCGTCTGCGGTGCATGAAGCCAACCTGCTGCTCGCTGATCATCTCCCTTCTTAAGCTTCAACAGCTCTCTTCATGGTGTGGCTGATCCACTTTATCCCTCTGCAGTTACTGCAGCTCTGCACATCAGCCTCGGTAACAGTACACTCCATTCCTCAGGAATCTCCTCACTCTCCAGGATTGTGTTAAACAATTTGGTTAAAAGTCCACCGCCCTCTCTCCTGGACCAGCCACCTTTCCACTTGTTACCCTCTTCATAATTACCCTCACTTCCTCCTCACTAGCTCTCTGCACTTCCTGATTCACTGATTAACTTTCTCACTTTCTTCATTCATCAGCTCCTCAAATACTTCTTCCATCGTCTCAACACTTTCTTGACTCGTTAGTACATCTGCAGCTCTTATTAGCTCGATGGCTAAATAATCAATACAAGTCTTTTCTCTGTTTCTACAAATGACAAACACTAACAATGGCTTCATGGGCCAGAATGCATTTCTGCCAGAGTGGTTACACTCAGCAGTGAACTTCTCCAAAGGTCTCCGAGGACCTGATGCATCTGAAAACATTTCCTAACTCATGTTCTTCCAAACAGCTTTGGAGTCAGATCAGTTTTCTCGACTGCAGCTCTTGAAGAGCAATAACTGCACTGGATGACTAGAAGTTTGATATTCACAGGGATGTTAGGCTTTCAGTGCACATCCTGCAGTGCATGTTTGTTGTTGTCGTTGTTTTGTTTTGTTCTTATCCATCCCATTTATGACCCTCTGTGCAGCATTACCACAGGGGACATGTTCATGTGACGTCACGCCAGAAGGGAATTTCTGATCAGGCAGACAGAGGGAGCAGAGGCAGGAGGAGGAGGAGTGAGAACATTGTGCATTTGGCTTGAACCTTGCTGGACCGAGAGCTTAAGTGAAATGGTTCCCCATGGGGGAGAGAAAGAGAAGACTTGGTTGTCTTGTAAAAAAAAATGTGAGAGGGATGGGACAGCTGAGAAAATGCAGGACACAGAGGTAAGAGAGTTGATGGTGAGAAAGGGTTGTTCCTGGTTTGGAGCAAAGGAGATATAGGTTGTTGTAAGAGAGCGTTTTTTACCACTGCAGCCTTTGCTCCTAGCTTGTGCTGACGGACTTGTCGTCCTGAAGGCCTGAATGATTTATTAAAGTGAGGAGTGGCAGAGAAGAGGGCAGCCAGGCGAGCTCTGATTAACTAGGGAGCAAGGGAGGACAAGCACTGCTCTATTATTCATTACTCCACAGGAGCACAAAGTGGGAACACGGATGGATGTGGTCGGGAAAGAATGAAAGAAAAAGAGTGGACATTTTTGCATGGGTCTGTCTGCACACCTCAGAGTCTGAGTGAGAAAGAATGCAGAAATGCAGGCATGTGCATGCATGCAAACAAAACCACACGCCAACAGACACCAACACTGTGTCCCTTTAAGGCACTTTACTGGCTGTCACACATAATATTCACAAAATATGAGGAGACATCAGTGCAGACTCATATTGTTGCTGAATGTAGAGCTGCAGAAGCAAATACAGACTCAGCTGTTTATTGTCTTTAAATAATGAAGCGCAGCGCTTGCTGAGGTCACACTGAAGATACCGAGCTGCCCGAAGTCAGGCAGAACCGATCTCCAGAACACTGACCGAGAAGGGTATCTGATCAATACTTAAAAGGGAAAAACATACAATATTGATACCCTGTGGGCCAACTGTGTATGTGTGTGTGTGTGTGTTGATTTCACAGGGCAGGTGTTGGTTTCTTGGTTGGTTTATAGATCATCTCTGCATTTCTCCTCAAGAACAAAGTTTGCTGCTGTGCTCTGCTACACCTTTTATGTCTCTTCATATAACTCTGGAGTGGTTTCCCCTCAGCTCTGCACTGCAGCCAGCCTGGTGTGGTGGTGTCAGACATGCTGGCTGAGAACTGCCAGCATGTCTGACACCACTATGGGTGGTGGGGGTGTAACTGCACTGCTCTGCCATCAGGCTGCACCACTAACAGGTCATCATGGTTATGATGGGGTGTAAATGAGTTCTGCTGGAAGAGTTACTGTTCATAACTGCAGATTCAGGTCTTTCACGTGAGGTGTGACTGAAGGCCTGTGGTTGTATGAGTCCAAGGAGAACGTTATCAGAAAGCTTCCTGCTCCCACAGTCAGAGAAATGTTTCTACACTTTCAGAGGAGCTATTATTGAACTGACTTTAACAATGATGGGGACTGTTGATTTATGCAGCTTGGTATTTATAAGATATCCGTACCAATTTCAAATGTGTAAAAACACTTGATGATGAAAGTGATTGCGACTCTCCTTCCTCATCCTGCTTATTTCCAGAAACCTTCAGAGTGAGGCAGCAGCTGCATTAATGACATCACCTTTCCTCCTTGACCTCCTCGAGTTGCTGACTTGAATTCAAACAAAAGAAGACATATGAGATGATTTTCCACAGTACAGTATGTTGCTGCTCTTATACCACGGCCCTGTAGCTGAATGGAAGAGATCTATTTCAGTGAAACATCAGGTATTTTGCCACAGGCTGCTGGACATTTCAGTTCACTTAAATCACCTGAATTATTCACCATAAACTCTGCATTAGTTCACCACAGCTACACACCAGTGAGTGAGTAGTGCATCAGCGTATGTCATTATTATCATATTTGTATCATCTGCATAAATTGAAACATTAAAGGGAAACAGCAGTAAGCTGCAAAAATGTGGGCACTAACTGTCCTCGGGGATTCTGATGAAGCGTTGGTGTTAATATCAGTGGGATACAGATAGTCCGCGGATCAAAAGACGCCAATCAGACTTAATTTAAAAAAAAAATGCTCATCATGCATGAAGCTTTTTTGGTAATTACACTCATGCAAAATAGTGCAGCTAATTGATTCATTAAATATCACAGCAGTCCCAGGAGAGCTCTGTGGTATAAAAGAAAAAGAGCAGGAAAATGAACTTCAGATAAGGAGCAAGATGTTTCCCCATGAATGGTACAGAGAGCAGTGATGCTGCACAAACAGCCTTCAATGGTGGGTTGTCATGCAGTACTATTACAATAGTATTACAGTAGTATTTTCGTATTTGCTTGGAAACATGTGCTGTTCAGATGCTCAAATACTTGATGGTACAGCGCCCTCTGTTGGTCAGTACGGCACATTTCAGAATTTTATTTTACGCAGCAAACAAATACAGCTCATGATTTGAGTGAAAATCCAAACAGTGAAGGACTCATCGTCTATTCACGACTTAAACATCTGATCACTGCGTGTGCTGAAGAACTACACACCTAAAGGTTAAATGCACAGAGGTCCCCGCAACAAAGAAAACTGGAAACAACCACTGATAACACACACACACACACGCACACACACACACACACACACACACACACACACACACTTCACTGCCCCAGAAAACACACACTCTTTCAAAAAAGGTAAACTTATATAGTCAGCATAAAAACTGAAGGCAAGAAGAAAATACTGGGGAATTCCTGTTTGGTTAAAAACACTATGGGAAACCTACTACCTCCATCCCTACTGGCAGGAGAACATGACTCCTGAAAGAAATAAAATAAAAATCTCATATATGTCATGAATGTGGTTGTTATTGAGGTTCACTGTATACAGAGAGAATGAATCCTTGAATCCTAACACTAATATCTGAGAAGATATTTGCAAAGACATCTGAGTAATATTTATTATGTAATATTAACACTTCCATACTAACTCCTAACTGCTCGTTTTCCCTGCGATGCTTCTTTGATGGCATCAGTAATGAGATTTTCCTGTGAGTGCAGCATAGAGCTACACTGACCCTGCTGATGTTTGCGGTCTGATTAGTAACCATTCGAGTCAGAACGTCAGCCGAGCAGAACAACATGGAAGATGAGCCCTTTGTAACCAAACCTGCCGAGCTCGGTTATAGAGCTCTGTTTCACATAAATATCCTACAGCACAGTCACTACAAAGAGTTATCCTTGTCAGTACAGCCTTCACTGACAGATCAAAGATGTTTTCCAGCTCTGTGACCTTCTCAGAATCATACAGACTCCTGAGAAGGTTCTCGTTGGTCAGGGCTGATGATCCACAGACTGCTTAACACAGAGACTTTGGCCGAACCTTTGGGAAAAGCTAGAAAAGAAGAAAAAAAATCATGTTTTTGTAAAATGAAGTTGATGAAATCAGCAGATAAGAACTGAACCGATGTTTTCTTTATTCAGTTATTGGTATCTTACCCCAAAGTAGTTGTTGGGAACAAACCCCTCCCTGCCACACAGTGAGGCCCACCACCAGTCTGACCCTTCAGGTTTCTGCAGGATGGTAACCATGTCTCCTTCTTTAAAGCTCAGCTCATCTGCTGCCTGAGCTGGATAGCTCCACAAAGCGTAAAGCACTCCGCTGTTATCCCCTCCCATGGCCTCCTCCATACCTGAAGAAAGACAAGAGGATACATACACTGGTCAGGCACAACATCATGACCACTGACAGGTGAAGAGAATCACACTGATTATCTCTTCACCGTGGCACCTGTTAGTGGGTGGGCTCTATCAGGGAGCAGGTGAACATTTTGTCCTCAGAGTTGATGTTAGAAGCAGGAAAAATGGGCAGCGTGAGATGACCCCCCCTCCCTGAGCCTGGTTCTGCTGGAGGTTTCTTCCTGTTAAAGGGAGTTTTTCCTTCCCACTGTCACCAAGTGCTGCTCATAGGGGGTCATATAGACTGTTGGGTTTTCTCTGTATTATTGTAGGGTCTTTACCCACAATACAAAGCGCCTTGAGGCGACTGTTTGTTGCGATTTGGCGCTATATAAATAAAATTGAATTGAATTGAATTTGAGCAAGTTTGACAAGAACCAAACTGTGATGGTAGATGACCTGGTCAGAGCATCTCCAACACTGCAGCTCCTGTGGGGTGTTAACAACAGGTGCACTAGAGGGGCAACAATGAGACCCCCCCAAACAGGAATGGTTTCACAGGTGGAGGACATTCACAGTTTCCCCTCCTCATCTTTTCTGGTTTTCATTAGTTCTGCATTTGGCTAGGGTCAGGGTCACTGCTGGTAGCATGAGGTCATACCTGGACCCTACAGAGGCTGCACAGGTAGTCCAGCTCCTCCAGGATGGCACATCAATGCGTGCCATTGGCAGAAGGTTTGCTGTGTCTCCCAGCACAGTCTCAGAGCATGGAGGAGACTCCAGGAGACAGACAGTTACTGTAGGAGAGCTGGACAGGAGAAGCTCCTTAACCCATCAGCAGGACCAGGATCTGCTCCTTTGTGCAGGAGGAACAGGATGAGCACTGCAGAGCTACAACATGACCTCCAGCAGCCGCTGGTGTGAATGTCTCTGAGCAAACAATCATGAGGGTGACCTGAGGGCCCAACGTCCTCTAGCAAGTTCAGCCTTAGGGCCCAACCTAACTCACAGCTGTGAAAATCACATCGCTTTTCTTGTGTAATACACCATGCAGTGAAATAGCGGTGGAAAACTTTACATCGAGATGGCAGAGTCACGCCCTTCTGCTGCTTGCATCAGCATGACCAGTTTGGTGGTGGGTAAGTGATGACTGGGGAGGCACATCCATGGAGGGACACAGACCTGTACAGGCGAGGCAACGGCACCCTGACTGCCATCAGGTATCAGGATGAAATCCTTGGACCTGTCAGACCCCACGCTGATGCAGAGGGTCCTGGGTTCCTCTTGGTGCTTCATGTGGTGAGAGTATGCAGGCAGGTCCTGGAGGATGAAGAAATTGATACCACTGACTGGCCCCCACACTCACCTAAATCCAGTAGAACACCTATCAGACATCATGTTTCAGTGCAGTTTCAGTCTGAGGTCCAACCTGGACCAGGAGCTCGATGATGCTCTGGTCCAGATCTGGGAGGAGATCCTCCAGGACACCATCCATCATCTCATTAGGAGCCCTGATGTTCTCAGGCATGCATACAAGCATGTGGGGGCCACACAAACTACTGAGTTCCTGCAATGAACTTTCAGCTAAATGTTCCAGCCTGCCTCTGGAGCTTGAAAAAGGCGACTGGACTTCTTTTTGTTTCTTGAAGACGTTTCACCTCTCATCCGAAAGGCTTCTTCAGTTCTCAACCAAATGGTGGAGAGACCCAGGTATTTAAACCCCTGTGGGCGTAGTCCCATGGAGGTGGTTATGACCCTCTATTGATCATGTGCTTGAACACATGTGCCCAGGTGTGAAGGGGGCGTGGGTCATATTTAATCAGTGGTTTCAGTTGAAACCAATTTAGGACTCCGCTCCATTGTTTCCTGTGGCCTATTGAGGTCACTGGAACAAAGGTGTGAATGGGGGCTGAGACGTCTGGGAAGGGAGCTCAGGACAGCACTGTAAGCGGGGGAAAGTTGGTGACGTAATCCACCTCCTCTGTTCAATGATGGTTGTTCACAGTGGACATAGATGGCTTCTTTCACTCCTCTTTCAAACCATCTGTTTTCCCTGTCCAACATGTGGACATTGGCATCCTCAAAAGAGTGCCCTTTTTCCTTCAGATGCAGATGTACTGCTGAATCTTGTCCTGTCGAGGTGGCTCTTCTATGTTGTGCCATTCGTTTGTGAAGAGGCTGTTTGGTTTCACCAATGTAGAGGTCCGAGCACTCTTCACTGCACTGAACAGCATACACTACATCGCTGATCTTGTGTTTGGCGGGTTTGTCCTTGGGATGAACCAGTTTTTGTCTTAGGGTGTGACTTGGTTTGAAGTATACTGAGATGTCATGCTTGGAGAAAATTCTTCTGAGTTTCTCTGACAAGCCTGCCACATATGGGATGACAATGTTGTTCCTCTTGTCCTTCCCATTCCCATTCCCACACACACATTAAGAAAGCCCTCAAAACATGTGGTTACCCCAACTGGGCCTTCATCAAATCAGCTAAGATGCACAGGAATGAAGGCCAAACACAAACTACAGAGAATGGGAAGGACAAGAGGAACAACATTGTCATCCCATATGTGGCAGGCTTGTCAGAGAAACTCAGAAGAATTTTCTCCAAGCATGACATCTCAGTATACTTCAAACCAAGTCACACCCTAAGACAAAAACTGGTTCATCCCAAGGACAAACCCGCCAAACACAAGATCAGCGATGTAGTGTATGCTGTTCAGTGCAGTGAAGAGTGCTCGGACCTCTACATTGGTGAAACCAAACAGCCTCTTCACAAACGAATGGCACAACATAGAAGAGCCACCTCGACAGGACAAGATTCAGCAGTACATCTGCATCTGAAGGAAAAAGGGCACTCTTTTGAGGATGCCAATGTCCACATTTTGGACAGGGAAAACAGATGGTTTGAAAGAGGAGTGAAAGAAGCCATCTATGTCCACTGTGAACAACCATCATTGAACAGAGGAGGTGGATTACGTCACCAACTTTCCCCCGCTTACAGTGCTGTCCTGAGCTCCCTTCCCAGACGTCTCAGCCCCCATTCACACCTTTGTTCCAGTGACCTCAATAGGCCACAGGAAACAATGGAGCGGAGTCCTAAATTGGTTTCAACTGAAACCACTGATTAAATATGACCCACGCCCCCTTCACACCTGGGCACATGTGTTCAAGCACATGATCAATAGAGGGTCATAACCACCTCCATGGGACTACGCCCACAGGGGTTTAAATACCTGGGTCTCTCCACCATTTGGTTGAGAACTGAAGAAGCCTTTCGGATGAGAGGTGAAACGTCTTCAAGAAACAAAAAGAAGTCCAGTCGCCTTTTTCAAGCTCCAGAGACTACTATGACCTGGATGACTGAGAATCTACACAGACATGTTCCAGCCTGCTGCATCATTTTTCTTTGAATTCAGCCTCTGTAGGCTGATCATTTTTATTTCCATCTCATGATGTGGCTCCTTTCATTCCTCACACGTCCATATCTGTGGAGATGTCCAGCAGGATTTTCCTCCATTGAGATCTGATGTGTTTTCAAAGTGTTCCTTTAATTTTTTGAGCTGTGTGTAAAGACCTGCTGCACCAGAAAGTGGTAGTTTGGAGGGAGAGGTTACTATTTTTGCTTTTGTTGTCATATTAAATAAAGAAATTATAGTTCACTACAGCTTTGAAATCTTCCCTAAAGTGTTCTTACTTTTTATTCTTAAATTAGCATAAAATAAGTAAGTAAAAAAATGCTAAACTTTTTTAAAGCTTGTCATTATAATGTGTCCTATTGTTATGTCCACGTGTAACATGTCAAAAATTAAATGTCACCTTAACAGGGAGGAGAATTTGAACAAAATTTTCTTTTTACATATATATATTTTTTTTAACCATAGTTTATATTGGAGCATACAGTATATACATATTCTGTATGTGTGTGTTAATGACTGAAGCTGAACTGACTACATCAATAGAATAGAATAGAATAGAATGCCTTTATTGTCATTATACAGGATGTACAATGAGATTGGAAACAAATGATCCTTAGGTCAACAGTGCAGTAGATTATATCAGTAGAATATATTATAATTAATTAGTCAATTATGACTAACTTAACAGTTAAAAGTGCAGTTTTCATGTGTTGCCTCACCCCTCAGGAAGCTCTCACAGTCCTCATATCCAGCAGTGTAAGGGTCACACTTCTGGGAGGCGGTAGCTCGGTCTCGTTCTGTAATGGCCATGACAGCAGCTCCATTCCTTACCAAAAACTCACAGAGAGGACGGTCATTACAAGAGGCTGCACAATGAAGCGGAGTCCTGTGGGCCACACAAAGAGCTGTCAGTAAATATAGCCAAATACACCCTCTTTCAGCTGTGAGGTTTTGTGTATCAGGAAATAATAATATATATAAAAAAAAAAAAAACAAAGAAATCATCTGGTCACCCTACAATAATACAGAGAAAACCCAACAATCATAACGATCTCCTATGAGCAGCACTTGGTGACAGTGGGAAGGAAAAAACCAGAACCAGGCTCAGGGAGGGGCAGTCATCTGCTGGGACCGGTTGGGGGTGAGGAGGTAATGACACATTATGACACATTACACTGTGTCATTATTTATTTAATAAGAACAAAATCAAAATGCAGAAGAGAAAAAGATTACATGAACATGATTCAGTAGCTTGCAGCACCACCTTCAACAGCAATAACTTGAAGTAACTATTTTCTGTATGACTTTATTAGGCTCTCACTTCATTATGGTCCACTCTTTTTTTACAATGCTGCTTCAGTTCATTGAGGTTTGCGGGCATTTGTGTATGCACGGCTCTCTGAAGGTCCTGCTACAGCAGTACAGTTGGGTTGAGGTCTGGACTTTTCTTTTTCAGCTGTTGTAGATTTGCTTCTGTGTTTGTGATCATTGTCCTGTTGCATGATCCAATTAATCAAGCTTTAGCTATCATACAGATGGCCTCATATTTGACTCTAGACTACTTGGTATACAAAGGCGTTCATGGTCAATTCAATGACTACAATGTGCACAGGCCCTGTAGCTGCAAAACCAGCCCAAGTCTGTGCATTATGAACAAACATCTCCACATCTGATATTGGCCCTCATTTATTGATATGTGCAGGGAAACGTTCTTACCCTGCACAGACAACAAATGCATACACAAATTTAAAAAAAGTGCACACTGGTCGATTTTGTTCTTAGCACCATGTTAGTAAATCAGAATCTGCAATCTGCATATAATCTGCATACTGCCCCACCCCCATTCCTCTCTCTATAAGGAAGCACATTTACCTCCATAAAGTGGAGAAAGTGGTCACAAGAGAGAAGCCTGCACCTCTGAGACCAGAAAGCAGGAGAAAGTCTGACTGAAAAAACTGAAACAACTGTGTCCAAAGAGGAAGCCAGAAATGTTGCACCTTTCCAAAGTGTTTCCAAAGTGGTGACGGTTTAAAAGGAAAAGGTGAGGCTCGTGCTGAAATAATGGAGGTTTTGAACTTCACTCGTTCTGAGACACTCACCGTGGCTCAAGTTAAAAAAAAAAAGATCAAAACAAACCCAAACACAACAAAACAACTAAAAAAGTTTGGGCAGTAAATGTTGATGTGATTCATTTTAGCTTTTATTTATTTAATCATAATTCTGAGCATTTTGTGGCTTATGGTGTTTTGGTAAACTATAAATAATGACCAAAAGGCAATAATAATAATAATAATAATAGAAGTAGTATTCATTATAAAGATTGTGTTTGAATTTCCTATGACAGCATCAGGTACGTGTGTTTGTGTGTTTGTCCTGTTATTTTCAGAGAGACGAGACTTCCAAACAAGCCACACTGATTCCGTCTTTTTCCATTTAATATTTAACACGCTAACTGGAGCTGTGGAGTCTGACATGGAGCTCTTGGATTTTTCACAATTTCTCTGAGCATTTCACAGGGGTGGGACGTCCACTCCAGAGGAGACTGGCAGCTGTCTTAAATATAATATTTCCCACTTGTGAATAATCTTTGTAAATGGCTTTATAACCTTTCCCAGATGGACAGACAGCAACGATTGCTTCTTTAAGATCATTGGTAAGCAGGGTGGGCTTGCACACACACCTGCAACCTACCAAAACCTCTGCCTTTATAGAGATGATCACACTTGCTAATAATAATCAGTAATCAAGTGTGTTTGAAGTATCTCCTGATACTCATGTCCTGATATGGAAAACCTTAGAAGTGAAAGAGGGTGTGCTTTTGCACATGACTGTACATGCAGGGCGCAGCGCTGTGCTCTAAAAATGTCAAAGGCAACATTAACAGTGCCAGAAGCAAAATTCTCAGCTTGGCAAACAGAATCTGTTACATATGTTACATGAGACGGTTATGCAAATTCACAGGAGGGAACTCTAACAGGAGGTGAGACAGAGAAGGTACGTACATAAAATAGTAAATAAATATTTACCAGCCATGGCTGTCAGGCGCACTGACATTAACTCCAATGCGAACCAGGAAATCCACCACATCATGATGTCTAAAGCAGACAGCATTGTGAAGGGCAGTGATGCCTTCCTCATTCGGTTGGCTGGGGTCACTCATCTGTAGATTTGTCAGATAAAGAAAGTGGAATCCTAAACAAAAATGTTTTTCTGCATCTATTATAACCAATTTATCCACCATGACTGTCAGCGTTTTGTTCAGCGAGCCTGTAACACCCCCCCAACCTCTAAAATAGAAGCTGTTGTGCTGACTCGAAGGTTCAGAGAGGAGCTGAACAATGGGATGCACACTCAGCATACCTTCCTCCAAAACTAAGTTAAACATAACATATTTTTCAGTCCTCCTTAATGTCTAAATCCAGAAGTGGAGCAGGAAGTCCTGTAAACCTCATTCATGGAGGCTGCTGACGTGAGTAAAGAAGTGCAAAACAACTCAAGTTTACACCAAACTAAAAGGCAGATGCAAACTTTGTTTTTACTTTGATTTAATGTGTGAATATAAACAATATTAATCTGTTAAGTTAATGTTGTGCTTGATTTTATGCAACTATTGCTGGCAGTCCTCAGGAATCAGGCAAACGTCTTTAAATACACCCAACCCTTGTTGGCTGCATAGTTTATGATGTGGGTAAATGTATCAAAGTTATATAAGATTTTAAATACTGGTGCTGTGGTTTTAGTATTTTAGTGTACTGCTACCATCACTAGGATGTAGTAGTAGATTTAGTTGCAGAACAGTAGTATAGTAGCTAGTACACAGACCTCCTGGACAGCTCTCTGCACCGCCTCCAGATCTCCGGCTAAAGCTCCATCCAGCAGAAGCACCAGCGGGCTGAGCCGAGCTCGTCTTCCAGTGTTTTTGCGATCCCGGTTGGGCCGCCGTAAAATCGAACGGTAGTTCTGAAGGAAAAACATAAACCAGCTTGTATGAAGTGAAACACTTGGCTGCAGGAGATGGTCCTCCACCTGCTAAAACATTAGAGGCTGCTGTTATAACTGTTATATTCATGGTAATTGTTGCTGAATGCTTACTTTGTCTTGGGAAGCTGCTGTGGATGTAGGAGGTACAGGTAACGGGGCAGGAGGCAAAGCGCTTTCCTCCCCGTCTGATGACCCACTGCTCTCACTCCCTTTGTCCACCTTCTGAGAATAGTCCTTCTTGCGAAAGAGCTTGTTGATAAGATGCTTGTACTGGTTCGGTTGGTAATTCAAGGGCTTCTTTAGGGGCTTTGAAAGGTTCACAGAACCCCGTCTCTTAAGGGCTCGGGGGATTTCTGCCCTGATGGCAAGCACGTCTTCTATGTTAGGGATCGCCTGGCTTTGGGCCTGGGCCCCAGGGGCCACCACTGGTTGTAGCCTGGTGGGGCTCAGTGGCCGAGGAGGATCCTGAATGGTGCCCTCGCCCTCCACGCTACCCTCAGACACGGCAGCGTTCTCCAACTTCACAGGGTTATAGAGCTGCTCCAACTCTGCATCTATATCCCCTGGGTTCAGCACTGTAAACGTGGATAAAAAAGCCCATTTTTAGCACAAAGATCCACAGAGATTAGTGTGAAGGTGTCTGTAAATGTGTTTACCATCACTGTACAGAGCTGGCTGCCACAGCTCAGGCGGCTGCAGCTGTGGCTGAAGCACAGGCTGGTGGATGGGTACGGTGGGCTGGTAAGGTGACATGTCACTTTCTCCACCAAAGCCTCTGGGTTGGGGAATTGACATTGCTCCCCAGTAAGGGTTTTGAAGGCGCATGATGACAGAGAGAGGGATGGGTTTATGCTGGTGGGACTGAGTAGAAATGGGAGGAATTGAAATGCGAGAGATGGGATGAGACTGGTAAGGGGAGTGGGCTTGCAATGGTGGTACTGATATACGTGCATTACGGGGGAGGGAACCACTGGAAAACTGGGGAGCAGAGTAACGATCCTGGAAAAGACATGAAAAACATTTCAGACAGCGTTCGATGGAGGGAGCAAGAATTATCACTCCAATTGGATTTTATAGCATTCAGATTTTAACGGTGTCAACAATCCAGTAATATGGTGTTCACTGTGCATCCTGCAGGATTCTGTTTCATTAAACCGAACATTTTTCTGTCAGAGAGAACGACAAAATCAGGATAATCAGGAAAGGCGTTTAAGGGTCTGATCACTTATCTGTGAAAAACCAGCAAACACTCGCCCACAGTTTTGTTCTTCTGAGGTTCTGAGCTGGCCTCTGGGTTATAGTGTGTCATAGTTACTGTTCCTCTTGTGTTCCTGTGTCTGTTTTGTCCCTCTGTGTTATCGTGCTTCGTCTCAGTGTTGTATCATGTTTGGTCTCTTCCTGTTTTATTTTGACAGTTTCCTGTTCCCTGTGCGTTCAATTTTGTTTCCCCTGTCTCGTTAGTGTCCTTCCCAGCTGTTTCCTCGTGTCTCATTACCACACGTTCGTGTGTGTGTGTGTGTGTGTGTGTGTGTGTGTGTGTGTGTGTGTGTGTGTGTGTGTGTGTGTGTGTGTGTGTGTCGTGTTTCCCTAAAGCTGAAGTTGTCCCTTCAGGTGTTTTTGTACTGTGGACTTTTCCTACTCTGGATGGGGATTTAGTACTTTTGTATTTTGTGTGTTTGAACGTTGTAAGAGCCTCCAGCTCCGTTCTCATGTGTCCTGCACTGAGGTCCAGCCTGACAGATGCTGGATATCTGAAGTTTCTCAGGGACTCTGGAAGCAGATTTCTTGGGAACTAAAGTTTCTGAGATGCATAAAAGCCATACAAACAAGTCTCATCCAGTATCACCAGTTCACCTTTCTGGCACTTGCAGCTGAAGGAGGGCCATCGAGGTTGGATTCTCTCCAGTTGCTATTTGGCACAATTGGCCGCAGCCAATCTGTTTCTGCAGGAGGAAGAAAAAAGAAAAAAGCAAACAAATAATTTAGAGTACTGAGGCTTGTTCACAAATTCACTTACAAAGTATCATAAATCCACCAACTGTCATAGGTGTTGTGAGGCTTCCTTTCATAAGACATGTCCAGATCTGTCTCGTTCCACTTGCCGGGGCTCTTTTGCCGTTGCGCAGCCTCGTCTGATATAGAGCGATAAAATGTGAGCAAAGGAAAGACAGCAGAGAAAGTAAGCTCGAAGGTTCGTGTTTTTCTAACATGGGTTATCTTTATTAGTTTATTCATTTGTTTTATGTAACTGAAAGAGCAACAAAGTATTTTTAGAGGGTTTTTTCCTATAATGTTCAGAAGGTGAGGGTACTTAATTATCTATGACAGATTTGACTATTATATACCAGTATCAATATATCAATCAGTCAGTAATACTGTTGTTGTCAAGGTCCTGTTACACTCACAGTCACCTAATAGTTGTGCGTTTATTAGCCTTATGGGGCACACTGCTGACTGCACTCATAAGTTACATGAATATCATGTTTAGTAAAGGAACGTTGATCAGTTCAGCAGTCGTGTGTTCACAGAATTACTCACACTGTTTCAGTGCCCCCCCCCCACTTTAATCCTGGTAATATTTTAATTATTACATCTGAAATCCAGCACTTCTGTGCCGAGGTCATTTTATTTTTAGTGTGATAATCTGTTAGTAGGTCCTCACCTAGTTTCTTTTAGGCTACAAAGGGAATAACAAAATCTATCCCATGATAATTAAGTTTAAATATCTTTAAATGAAAATTTCTACCTTGTTGCCTGGAAGTGCTGAAGTTTCGAGGAAGCGTGCTGGCCGTCGGATGATTGAAAGCCAGCGGAGAAGGGCTTCTGTCCGGTCGAGGTGACCTGCGGCCCATCTGGCTGTTGTCATAAGGGCTGAGCAGGTTGATGGGGGTCTGGACTGAAGCAGATGGGTCCAAAGCAATAGCCACGGGGGGGTTCGGGGCAGAGCTTCTATCCATGGAGCCAATGGAGCCTCGTGGGCTCCTGTCATAACGAGGTAAAGTGTTATGCTTCGGGATTTGAGTTAAATGGCTGTAACTTTGCGGTTTGATGTCAGATCCGACTCGGTGTGGAGCGTGGGCGCTTCTTTGGAGCTTTGGGGAGGACGACGGGCTGGCAGAGAAAACGGGGGACGATCTCGCATTATTATTGCTGGAGCTGACAGACACAGTGGGATGGAAAGATGTTGAGCTTGAAGAGAAAGTTGAAGAACTGGAGGAGCCGTTGCTGCTGCCACCTGAGGCCTGCTTAGTGGTGCTGGAAAACCAGGTGGACTGAGGCTGCTCTCTGGAGATACTGGAAATGGCCTGCAGGAAAAATGAATCTGTTATATAAGAATATTACAAAGAATGTGCTTAACAAAAAGATTGTTTTATTTTAACACAAACAAATTAACATATTAAAAAACAGCTGATTGGGGCGTGCTTGAGGTTTCCTCTCATGTTACAGTCTTACAGAAACATCACTGTAAGCAGTACTGTGTGTGTGTGTGTGTGTGTGTGTGTGTGTGTGTGTGTGTGTGTGTGTGTGTGTGTGTGTGTGTGTGTGTGTGTGTGTGTGTGTGTGTGTGTGTGTACCTGTGACTCAGACTTGTTGGTGGTGGTGGTGGAGGAGGAGGAGGAGGAGGCCTCCTTCAGCAAAGAGTCAAACTCTTTGGATAGCTCGTCTGCTGTAGCCAGTGATGCACTCAGGTCATCGTTCATGGCCTGGACTGAATATAAACCACAATCAGCAGATATGAGTCCCACATACACAAACATACAAAGAGCCAAGAGGCCAAATTAAACATGAGTGCAAACTCACACAGCATGTTGCTCCCAAAGCTCGTCTGAGAACTCATGACTCATGAGATATCAACATGAAGCCACCTGTTAGGAGAACAATTCACAACTCCGTTAGCCAAAAGTGTTTTACCATCTTGTGAGAAGAATCTTTTTTTTTTTAATCTTCTTGCTAATAATGAAACACAGCAAAGATTGCACAAACAGACTCGCTCAGACTTCACACTCGTTACTCTGCTCAGCCCCTCCCTTTCTCCTCAGCTGCAGGCTTCCAGCTTTCTTAGCACCTTCAGGCGATTTCCAGATAAGCTGAATGCCTGCCGTGTCTAAACAAGCCACAATTTCCTGATTACCAAAAGTGCAGAAACAAAAACATGTCCCTGTGTGATTGCAGACATACAGTGTGACACTAAAAGCATTTGAGCTCCTTTTAGGCGGCCCGGTTCCAGCGGCCTGCCTCACTTGTTGACTCCGATATGTTACCTGAGATCCCAGGTGTTCAAGCCAAACATCACTGATGACTTATGTTTGAAGGCCAGTTTCAGACAGACAGGAGCAGCACAGCTTCAAGCGTGTGACAAATTATAATGATATTGATGCTCCAGCGCCAACCTGTAAAGCCAATGACATGCTGCAAAATAATAACTACCTAAAACATCTGCATGGAAGCCTTTTAATTTCTTTTAGATCTGAAACTTCTGTAACAATAAAAAACTGAAAACTGTTGCATTCTGTCAATAAACCTAAAATGTAAACTGTATTTTCAGCCTTTAAGAACTGTGAATATTGTTCATGTACTAGAAATATTATGAAGACTCATCAGTTCATGAAAGAAAGTCTAAGTCATGACAAAAGCTCATTAAAGCCATAAAATGTAAACCTCAAATTATATTTATGATGCAAACTGGGCTCCTGCCATTAAATCGCATTTATATTTAAGTTTATTGAAGCATTCAAAGATAATTTTCTCCTATTTACAATTTTGTGTTTAACAAGTGTTAATCTTATTATGTAAAGGGGATAAGGCTCCCTGCAAGCCTCACCTGATGCTGCAGAGATGACTGACTCACAAATGCATCGTGTAATAATTTCTTATAATAATGTTCTTTGTGTAGTTAGCCAACAATGTTCCATGTGTGTGAGGAGATGTGACCTGAGCCAGTATAAAGGTGCACTTTGGTGTTACTAAAGAACATTCACATTACACTCCTCAACGAGCTTTGTGCTCTTTCACCTGTACTTCAACAAACCTGTTTCTGTTCCACCTGGACAGAAAAGTGAAGCCAAACTGAAGGAAGGTGTTTTTGTTGGTGCTGAAATCCATGAACTGAAGCAGGTCTGCAGTCACCGAGCAGAGAATTATGCTGAAAGAGTGCCAGCATGTCGTAAGGAAAGATTTCATCAAGATATAAAAGTGATTGAAAACTGATATCAGGGAACATTTGATTCGGGCATGCTGGGGGACTGCTGTTGATTCTTGCAGAGAAGTGCAGATGTGTGGTACATGTGCTGACCTCGTTTTATTTGCGCTAAATAAACAGAAATAAGCTTTAGAGGATCTCTGCTTTGTTTTCAGGGTAAACTGCTGGGAATCTGTTTCATGGTGTTGATATATTGATATTCTAGGAGCATCAAACTGTCAGTGATGTCAAAAACCTACAAGAGTAATGAAACCACAGTCTGCCCTGCAGCGGTGCAACATAGTCTGTAAACTCACAGTGCTGCAAACCACCCAGATTTGCCTGCACTGTCCTGTATCCAGCTTACTGCAACATAATGGGAAAAAAGCCAAACAACAACAACCAAAGAAGCCGTGTCAAATTTGTTGATACAGTCGTTTCACTTTCCCTCAGATGCTGCTTTGATCTGTGATAAGCTAGTCACAGATTTTACTGGTTCCTTTAAACCACTTTGATTTCAGCTGGACACGAAGAGAAGCAACAGACTGCAGCGCTGTTTCATCGCGCTGTCACATCTCAGTCAGGCCTGGGAGCAGGCTCACATTCCTCACTGCTCCTCCCAGTGAGACATTCACCTCTCACACACACACACACACACACACACACACACACACACACACACACACACACACACACACACACACACACACACTTATCTCTGTCAAGAGCAGCTCACACAGAACAAGATTACACTCTCACTGACTCACAAAGGTCAGGTCGATCACTCCTTCTCTGAACCCATGAACACCCCACCCCACCCTTCCCTTCCTCAGAAACTCTTCTGCGTGACATTTGGCACTGTTGCCATTTTCTCTCAGTTGTGACAGTTTTTGCCTGTTGGTGTTACTGTTACACTGTCACTGCACCAGAACAGCATCACAATGAGATTTTTACTTCATTTATTTGTAGATGCATGTAAGAAATTAATCTTTTTTATGTAATTATGAGACTGACTTTTCTGATCACTTCAATTTATTGTAAACTAATAAAGCTATAGAAGCTAATGCCAGTACATTTTCCCTCGCTCCTCTCTGCTTTTATTTTGGGTTCGATCATCTTCTATTACAGGTTTGTTAAGTTGACGTTTAGCGTCTGCTCTTGTTTGTGTCTTTGAGCTTATCAGGTTGTTATTTTGAGGTCATCGCTTTCATTCACTTCCCCTTGTTTGTTTTTAAAATCACAATAGCTTCTGCTCTTAATTTGCATCTTTTCTTCCTTTTTCTCATCAGTTGTATCTTATGCAAATATAGTAACCTAAACAAAACCACGCAAATCTACGCAACTCTTGGAACAAAGAAAGTTTCTACAAGTAAGGACAGAGATTTATAAATTAGTCTGTCGTCTTTAATTATGACATACAGCATCACTCGAGGCGATTATTGCACCATTAGGAAACACAAGCATATGTAAATATAGAAGCATCTGGAAGTTTAAAGTAGACTGACAGCATGTGGCCACTGCAGCGGTGCTGTCCTCTATTTCTGGCTCTCTGTTACGGTTAGTTTCCTGGAAAGGCTCAGTTTGAGTTTCTGTTCCTTCCAGTGCTTAGAACACAATGCAGTACGAAACAGCAACAAGCAGCTCTGAAACCAAGATGAATGAGACAGGAACCAAAAAAGCTACCGGCTGCTTCTGCAGCAAAATGTTAACTTCTGTAAAACGACAGAAGAGAAACTATGAGAAGTACAGTGAAAATACAGAGATTAAAGACAATAATCATTAGCTTTGTAAAATGTTTGGGTGTGTCTGACCAAGACTAGAAGCAGTCGCTCCCTCCTCCCGCTCCTTTCATGTTCTTCACTAGAAATTCAAGATTACATGTTTAATTCTCTATGTTCATCCTAACTACACATTTCCATCTAGGCAATAATTTCCTCCCTGTCCTGTTTCACAATTGTCGGTCCCTCCTTCATATCCTTCCTCCAGAGCTTTGGCTTTATGTTAGCAGAAAACTGGAAGATAAAGATACACAACTCCTCTTTTTTTTGTTTTCCTCGTGGAGTCCTAAAACCACGTCTATGTCATCATGCACCCCCCACCTGCTCGACAGGACTTCTCTGTCAGGCTCTGGGGAAAATAAAGCTTTTTTAAAAGCTCTTACATGGTTAGGTTTTAAATCCCGAGAGTCCAAAGTCCAACACTAGGAAAACATCCAGTCTAATGTTTACACGGCCTCGTCTCCATTTCATGAAGGAACAGTGCTTGAAAGCGTGGTGAGAATGAGGCCGAGGGTAACGATGCAAACACATGTGGGCGGTGCTGCGTAATTACTGTGAAAATAAAAAGGAATCTGTGTCACACATTCCTGAAAACATCACACTCTGATAAGCTTTATCATCAGTATCACTGCATCAACAGCACATAAGCAGCTTATTGATCAACCTGCTATCAAGTAATACACTGTGATGACTTATTGCTTAAACATGGCATCTACTTTGACAACAGTGAGTGTGTAGGTTAGAAAAACCCCACCCAAACTACTTTCTTACACCTGGACTGCTAACCTAGTTAGTCACTGAAAGCCAAACCTACATAATTACACAAACAAGTGTGCACACTTAGATGCTCTATTCGTGACAGCAACTGTCATTTCCAAACAATACATGACTATTAATCTTCTCAAGCTTGGGATGACAGCCAGTCACTGCAGACACACGAGCGCATAAACTATGTATATACCTGAGATAGTCTGAGGTGATGATTACTAATCCAGAAAAACAGCATACCTTTTCTTTCTTTTGTTGGCCGCTTTCTTTGGGCACAGCCTCATGGCTCTGTGTGAGTGAGCCTCTTCACTTCTACAGTAACACTGTTCTCCACAGCATGTGATGCAGGAATCTCTCAGTGCTGTGCCACATGACAGACATTTCTGGCAAGTTACAAGCCAGATCCATCCGTCTGCTGCCTGCTGCGTAAACGCTCAAGCAAAGCAAAGTCATTACCGAGAAGAAAGTGTCAGCTGGTATGTGTGTCCATGCATGGATCTGTCCACAAGGTCAAATTGTAGGAATTCTGTTGGGTTTTAAGCATTAGTTTGGCATCAGATTACAGCAAGTGGAGCACACAATGCAGCCGAGCCGGTTTGACAAATAAATGCTGGAAAAATGCCATGTCAGTCCTGTTCTAACAGGACGGAGGTTTTGCACAGATCTGTTAAGTTTAGCCAAAAAATGGCCACATTTGAATTTCTGAAGGGAAACTGATTGAAACCGTACCTGTGCAAACACCAAAAATCTGAATTAATTTTCTGCTTCTAGTAACACTAAAAATAACCATTATTATTCTTCATCCATGACAGGTCCCAGTATAGTACCAACCAAGAATAATGCACAGAAACCATTAGAAAAATACCAGAACAAATACTTGAATAAAACCACAAAACGGCTACAGATAACTGTGAATACGTGCTGCACTGGCTGCACATGAACGTCCAGCCAGCAGCTGGCTTTGTGCACTTTTTTCTTTGTGGTTTTGGACGGAGGGGCATGCCAGGCGCGGGTGGTAACATCTGATTTTCATTAAAGAACAAGCTCCTCCTCGCATACAAGAAACCTCACAATGAACAAGAAAAAAATCTCCGAAAACAGACAAGTTATTAAAAGAGTTTTCACAATTTCAGCTGAGCTGCGATCAGACGGCCAATCATACAATACAGACGTGATCTTATCACGCAACTTAAAGTATTGACCCATGAAGACGAGCGAGCCTGCGTTATGGGACGGATTAAAAGTTCGTACCTCAAGAATCGGAGCTTTTCCTTTCTGTCCTGAAGTCGAGGGGTAAACCGCGCTGCGCTCAAAGCTTCTCGTCTTCCTGAAGTCGGGATCAGCCTGAGTCTCTGTCCTGTGGCGGCGGCTCCAGACATTTAGTCATAGCTGCGTGTGGAGTTGAGTTATTCTGGCTGAGAGTCCAGCCCCTCGGATTTCTCCACTGCTGTAACCCGAGCCAGGTGTTTCTGCCACAGCTGCTCCAGGTGAAGTCGCGAGGGAGGCGTTGCATAATTTTTCCTTTTTTTTTTTAAGGTTTTTGACGGCTTTTTGTGTACGTCCTCACTTTGGTATGGAAACATTTATATGAAGTTATTGTGTGAAATATGTAGGCTGCATATATATTATACACCACATGCATAAATAATGAAATATTAAATGATTTTTTTTTTAATTAAAAATTAGTTTGGCCTATATCGCATTTAATAAAATATAATTTCAGATACAGCAGCGCCTCTCATTTTAAGGAGAACCTCTAAAATAATAGCTTACTGTATAATGCCTGTGCAGTGTGGAAATGACGTGACATGCAGCAATGAAATATGAAACTATGCTTAATAACTGTTTTTAATTAAATTGATTTACTTATTTACATATTTAAATAATTTTGAAGAGCAAATTGACGTCAAACACTAGTAACAGTACCAGATGGGAACAGATGGTACGTTTATCAATATGTCAGTTCTAGTATTATATAATGGCAGCAAAATAATCAAACAAACAACAACAACAAATAAATAAACGAATCACAGCGTTTCCGTTAGTTAAAGTAAATCCAAGGCCAGGATTTGAACCCGTGGGCGGATTTGTGACTGGGCTTGTCAATCATTATACGTCATCGCGTAACCTGTACGTACTCCGCCCCAGTGGGAAGAAGTGTTTCCGCCAAGATGGTTGTGGGTGCTTTCCCTATCGCCAAGCTCCTCTACCTCGGAGTGAGGCAGATGAGCAAGCCAGTGGCTAACCGGATAAAAGCTGGAGCCCGGAGGAGCGAGTTCTTTAAAAATTACGTTTGCCTGCCGCCGGCACAGCGTGAGTAACCGAGCTAACGGCTGTTAATGCTTCGGAGTTCATTTCATTTACCCCCAACGATTGATAAGCAAGGAGAGCCGCAACAACCAATGACAAAGAACCTGAAAGGGCTGTTATCCAATCATGTTTATGCCTTTATTTCTTTGACCAATAGGAGCCAGGCAAGCTGAAAAAAGGGTGGATCTTGTCTGTCATTGAGCACGCTGTGTTAAGCCTTTGCTATGAGGGCACGACAGGACAACTATAGTCCAAACGCCCTGTTCAGACCGTGACATTGACTTTGATTAGACAGAAATATGTTGAGTCGCCTCTACGCTTTATCGTTTAGACAAATCTGACACTTCTTTATGTTTAATCACTCAAAATACTGCACAAATGTAAAGTAAAACTATTTGTGTGTACCGCGGTGTGTGCTGCATCAGAAAACGTATGTGTTAAAACAAGAAAAAAAAATCCTCTAAACAATCAGTTTATTTTCATATAATACAAATAAATAATAAACCACGGACGTTCATTAAAGAGACAGGAAATCTGGAAAAGTAAGTGAAGAGGTAAATATACCTCATACAGACCTCCATTATCAGCCGTGGTCTCCATTAGGCATGCTCTATAACTGCTCGTTAGAGTTGTGTAACAGTAAAGGGGAATTTTGGACCACTGCTCCCAGAAAAACCTGTTTCAGTTCAGGATTTCTGGGATTTTCTTGTTTAACAGCCCCTTTCAGCCGCAGCATCTCAGTAGGCTTAAGGTTGTTGATTGACTTTAGTTCATTGTCTCACACATAGCATCACATAACCTCTCCTTAGCTTCAGGTTATGGACTGTGGCCTTGACATTCTCCTGTAAAAGATCTTATTACATTAATTTATTCTCTCAGTGACTGCTCAGTGTCCAGACCCTGGATTTAAAAGCACCCTCAAACCATGGTGCTCCCCACACCATAAACCACAGTTGGGTAAAAGATTTGGTGTGTAGTTCTTTGTTTCCTCCGTTATTAGCATTGAGCATTCTTGCCAAAAAGTTTAACTTTTGATTGAAAATTGCCACAGAAGTGTTGTTGAATATTAAGACGATCCTTTGCAGCGGTTCTTCTTGTTTGGGGCAATCTGTCGTGATTTCTGCATATTTTTGCTGTTATCCTCGGGTCATGATTTTTGGAGAAAGGTGATTCTTAGGGAGAGTAACAACAGACCTGAGTTTCTTCAGTTTGCTGTTTTGTTTTTGTTGTTGTCTTTTTACAGTTTCAGGCATCTCTGTAATGTATTTGTCTTGTGACCATTTTGGGACCACAGGATGGTTCACACAAAGGAGTCCAGAACACACTTCGTTAGTCATCAGATTGTGTATACCTTTGTTATTTGGGAGGGCCACCTCTACAACCAACTCCCTCCTTAATTGCATCACCTGACTTCAGGTGCCTTTTGAAGAAGTCATTAATGCAGAGACGACTCAGTAAGATGCCATTAAAATAACCCCACGAAGGCTCTTCTGTCAAAGCCAAACAGCTTATTCTGCTGCTGACTGCTCAGCAGCAGAATAAGCTGCAGCAGAATAAGTTTGTCGTCACTGAGGCGATGAATATCGCCTCCACCATCCAGTCATCCAATCCAATAAACACCAAACAAAAGTCAATAGCAGAGAAGATTTGGCAAGCTTTTCACAGGCTCAGCCCACATTTTCCTTACAAATGTAAACAGGCTTTTCAATGGTATCAGATTTATTGCAAAGAAGCATCTTTACAACAAAGAAATAATCGACCAAACACACATTTTAGTTTAATTCCTCCTGCATTTACAACTGTCCACTTTTGATCAGACCACCTGATGCTTCAGGGAAATTGTGAGCAGGACCCAAACATATTGAAAGTCTAACAGGTATATGCTTATGTACTGTATGTTCTTTGCCCTCACAGTTTATCACTGGATAGAGATGAGAACGAAGATGAGGATCATGGGCTTCAAGGGTGCCACCATTAAGCCGCTGAACGAGGAATCGGCTGCAGAGCTGGGTGCCGAGTTGCTCGGGGAAGCGGTCATCTTCCTCATTGGTGGTGGATGCATGGTGTTGGAATACAGCAGGCAGGCGGCTAACTCTCGCCGCAAAGAGGAGGAGCTGAACGAGACCATCACAAGCCTTCAGACGCAACTAGCAGAATTATCCTTAACCACAGAGACTCTAAGTGCTCAGCTGAGAGAGGTCAACAGGCAACTGCTGTCCTTTCCTGTTCCCACCAGAAAGTGACAAATTATAATTCTTTGCTATCCGGCATGGCGCAGTGTCGGTCTGTATGTGAAGGAGTAGGAGTGCGCCAACATAGTGCTGTCGTATGTACAGCCTGTGCTTCACACACCGTCCCCTGCTATGAGCTGGGTGGAAGAGGTGGGCACAAGTGTATCACTGCACTGTGGATTTGGGTGCAGTTGTTTGCTCATGTTTTGAGCAGCTAGTTGTAAAAAAGGAATTGCTATGATATTCATAGTGAATTTCACTGGCTGACCTTGCATGTTCATTGTAAAGTTGACTGACTGTATATAAAGATTTACAATACAATGCAGTGTTGACTTTGACGTTGATATATTTTTAACAGTTCGAGCGTATTACTTTCTTTTCAATTCAGCGATCCTCCTGGACCTTAATAACTTTGGAAATGCTGAATGATTTCCTTCATTGGCTCTAATTATGAGTTACTATTGATGATAAACCAATTATAAACATTTAAACTACAAAAAAAAAAACGGCTCATATCAGTAGATTAATTTTTGAGAGTATATGCCCCTGCAGTTTTCATAAAAGTTAATGTTGTAATTGCTGGTTTGTGTTTGAATGTGTGGTGACATCTGGAAAAAAAGATGCAAAATAAAATTGTATGCTACCTGGTAATAAAATTTCTGTCACGTTTTATACAAAATAAGAATAAAAGTATCTCCCGGCTGGATTATATCCAGCGATACCTCACACCGTTGTAAAACTACAGTACCCAGGATGCCTCCAAATACTTCCTACTTTGGAGCCATCCAAGTGCGTAATGTTTAACATACAAAATACCTTTATCTTTTTTTCTTTCTCAGATTATGCAGTTAAAAAAAATAGTTAAAGATAAACTCGTGCTATTCAGTGGCCCAAAGAAGCGCACCACCATAGACACATATATATATATGTATATTTATATGCGCGCCACACAAATAAACCCGCGCAACCCGATCTCCTTAACTTCCGGTTCTGAGTTCGTTCCGGTTTGTGGCGCCAGGGGGCGGTAGTGGTTCTTTCAGTCTTCTACAACGACTTGCCCGCGCAACTCGCGTGAAAGGAGGTAGGCCACGACCTTATTTTCTTTAAATATATATTCTGCTTCATTACTATACAATAAGCGGACTGCACGGTGGATTAGCTGTCGGATTTGCATGCCGACACAGAGTATGGTTTGCAGCCTGCTTATTGTCGGAGTTAAAGTTGCTTCTCTTGCAGCGGCTGTCGGCGCGTTAGCTACCGCTAAGCTAAGTAGGCTAGCCACACAGCGAAAGCTTCAACGAGTAATAAGAGTAGCTTGTATTTTAGCGATAATTTTGAGTAAACCCCGAGTTATATGGTTTACAGACATGTAGTACAGCAGTGTGTAGTCTCACATCGTCTGTCCAGCGTTGCTAGCTTAGCCAAACAGTTAACGTAGCCTGTTCGGCTATAGACGCTGTGCCGCGCAGCAGATAACGATTTGAAAGTTACAGGCAGTGTTGTTAGCCGTACCTGACCGTTTTTGGTTCCCTCTGTTTTGCTAGCAAACAAAGACAACAAACACCAGGCAAATATCCAAAAACACAATGAGTGTGGACGTGAAAAAACTGAAAGTCAACGAGTTAAAGGAGGAGCTCCAGCGCCGTGGCCTGGACACCAGAGGCCTGAAGGCAGACCTGGTAGAGAGGCTGAAAGCCGCTCTGGAGGCTGAAGCTCAGGCTGATTCCGGGGAGCAAGAGGAGAAAGGGGAGCAGCAGGAGGAGGAATACGGCGAGGACTACCAAGACAATGACGATGGAACGGATGCGCAAGAGCAACAAGGTAAAGCACTGTTTCCTTAAACATTTCTCCCATTAAACGAGTTCACTTTTTATGCTGTTTTGGACTTTGATCTTTTTGCCCTTAACGGTTATTGTTAATAACTGCCATTATAGGCACTTCAGTGTGCAGTCCATATAGCTGAGTTTCACTTTATGACCTAGACTAGACCTAAGCTAAGTTGTTCTTTTGGTTTTGTTTTTAATTTGACATTTTCGTGGTCAGAAACAGCTGAGGACTATGGTGGTGGTGATGATGAAGCTGATGCCCCTCAAGAGGAGGACGAGGGTCGAGATTCAGGTGGTTACTACGAAGAAGAGGAGGCAGAAGGAAACCCTTATGAAAGTCAGACACCTTCAGACTCGGGTCACAACGTGCCCGACTTCACAGCAGACGAGGATATTCAGAAATCTGACGTGATGTCTGAGGAAGAGCCCAAGCGTGCGCCGCCGAAGGAGGAGGAGGAGAATCAAGTGAATACACAAGGTAATTTCTCACTGCTTTTTAGTGATCAACAATTGATTTTTATAGTCTTGTATTCACATCAGAAGTTATAAGTTGAGAATGGAAAAACTCAGTGAACTTTGCCAAGTTTTACTAGTACTTTATTATTGCTGACACACGGAGGTGGCACAGTGACTCAGTCATCTGCTTGAGCTCAATGGTGCAAAAAGTTGGGGGACATGGACTTTGTACACGTCCTTTAAGAAATTTACAACATCACAGTAAAAACATTTAAACCTAATCAAACGGCTTTCATATAGAACTTCACAGAAAATGTTTAAGAACTTGCATTTGGGCCCATTTTCACACATTTTGGCTGAATGGTATGTTTATGTTTAATGCATTGTTTTAGAAGTCAAAGTGGAAGTCAAAATGGAAGACGAGTCTGAGGGTGTAGGAGATAGACAACAAGACAGTCAGCAAGAACAGCAGCGTGGACAAGACACCGCCGGCCCGGCAGAACAGGTCAAAGCTGAAGCTGACAGAGGAGGACACTATGGACGCAAGAGGCCGTATGAGGAGAACAGGGGCTACGGCTATTATGAGCACCGTGAGGAGAAGAGGTAAGCATCTAACTGGTTGTCTCAGACATCACAACAGCTGTATACACTTAGAGTATGACCGTGAGTTTGTCATTAAAGACTTAATTTCATAATCTGCTGCTGTACAGATCCCGAACACCACAGCCTCCTGCTGAAGACGAGGAGGAGAACATAGACGACACTCTTGTTACAATTGATACGTGTAAGTAAGAGGACAAATTGGCTCTGCCCAAATAAAAAAAGTAGTGTCTTGGTGATCTCCTGTCTGTGGGTGTGCTTAAATAACACAGACTATAAGAAACTGGACCAGTGCGACACACAGTTATTAACTGTATGCTCTAGTTGATGATCAACTGTAACGTTTTGAACTTATGTCTGTAAGTTCAACTGTGTGCTGTAATCTACAGCACACAGTTAATCTGAACTGAGATGTGGGCTGCCACCCTTGTTTTTACCTAAACATGCTCATACCTTACATGTTTGACACGTTTGGGAATTTGACTTCTTTTCAGACAACTGTGATTTGCACTTCAAAGTGTCCCGAGATCGCTACAGTGGGTATCCACTGACCATCGAAGGCTTTGCTTACCTTTGGGCCGGGGCACGAGCCACTCACGGTGTCACCCGGGGTCGTGTGTGCTACGAAATGAAGGTAATAAAGAGGATGAATGCCTTTCTCCAAATATTAGACAGATGTGTGCTTCATATTGATGAGATCATACCTGTTGTACTAATGGCTGACAGTTTGGTAAACACCTGATTCATGGGAAACCGCTGTATTCTCTTTATATCGTTTAACGTTGTTGCTGATACATGATAGTGTTTACGTATTAATCTTTGATTTAATGGATGGGAAAACTTTGCTTTACTGTTAACAAGCAATGTCTTCAGATGTGGGCACAGGAATACAAACCAGTATGTCTGAAAACACAGTTTTTATGGGAGCAGTTGGAGGCCAGATCTGTCAGGACAGTCATCGTTCAGCAGATCAGATTTAAGATCAATATAGCAATTAGTCCGAACGTCTCATCATTTTAGAAAATTCATAATGCCGTTTATGGCCTTGTGTTTTGTTTTGTTTTTTTTAATATTATAAAATCCTTATAATTCCTCATGTTTTGTAACATTTTTCAGATCAATGAAGAGATTCCTGTGAAGCACCTGCCCAGCAGTGAGCCTGACCCCCATGTGGTCAGAATTGGGTGGTCTCTTAACCACTGCAGCACTCAACTCGGTGAGAGGAGCGTCTGTCTCATCGATCAGGATGATGTTTGCTTGGTATCAAATAGAAACTGTAACTTTTAATCCTGTCATGTTTTAGGGGAGGAGCCTTTTTCCTTCGGATACGGAGGAACAGGAAAAAAATCCTCTGACTGTAAATTTGCGGACTTCGGTGAGAAGTTTGGTGAAAACGATGTCATCGGCTGTTACATTGTACGTAGTCACAACAACTTCATTTTCTTTAAAAGAGGATCACAGAAGAATTCTCTATAATCAGATTTTTCCATTTGACGTACTTTGTGTTTCTCTTCAGTAATTAATTAAAATAATAGTTTCTCGCTATTGTCACGTTTTACAAGTTGGGGCATTTTCTCTGCTTTGTGACTGATTTAAGGACTTTGACAGCGGTGACGAGGTGGAGATGGGCTACTCTAAGAATGGCGTGTATTTGGGCGTGGCTTTCCGGACAACCAAAGAGGCTCTGGCAGGCCGTGCCCTGTTCCCTCACGTCCTGGTTAAGAATTGTGCAGTCGAATTCAACTTTGGACAGAAGCGGGAGCCTTACTTCCCCCCACAAGAGGGATACACCTTCATCCACAATCTGGGCATGGAGGACAAGATCAGAGGCACGAAGGGACCTGCCAGCAAATCTGAATGTGAGGTAAGTTAGCAGTGAAGCTATAGAGCAGCGTTTTTGCCCCACTATAAGTCGTTCTGTGGGAGGAGGGGCTAAATGCTGGACTATCCACAATGAGGCTTCAAAAATTTAGATTAAACAAATTAAATGAGTTTAGCATTAACTCGAGTCCTCTCTCAGATTCTGATGATGGTTGGCCTCCCTGCCTGCGGAAAGACCACTTGGGCTGCAAAGCACGCAGAGAGTAACCCGGAGAAGAAGTACAACATCCTGGGAACAAATGCCATCATGGACAAGATGAAGGTTGGTTTTCACGACTACATTTATCAGAACCGACATTTTGATTCATTCATTTCTTTTTTAAACAAAGATTTTTCCCTCCCTCAGGTGATGGGTCTGCGCCGCCAGAGGAACTACGCTGGACGCTGGGATGTTCTGATACAGCAGGCCACTCAGTGTCTGAACAGGCTCATTGAGATTGCTGCCCGCAAGAGACGCAACTACATCCTGGATCAGGTACTGCCCCTCCACTTCCACTCTGCTTTAATAGTCACCACAGTCAGTCAATGTGCCCTGATGATCACTCTCTCTCTAATGGACTATTTATTTATCTTTCAGGGGGTCTCTGTGTATAATAGAGTAGAAGAAGCATTGATCACCCTCTTGTCACTTGCTTGTCATGCTTTGTAAAAGAAAATGATTAATGGCTCTCATAAGTGACAGAATATGTTATGTTTTCATCCCGCAGTATATTTGCACTTGCTATTCCTTGTCATAATACAGTACTGTTTGTCTTGTGAATTTCAACAATGTACAAGTAAACCATGACTATGTAAAGATGTTGAGAAACAAGTAAGCTCTGACTGGTGAGTAAGAAAAACACCTTCTGTTGCTAATTTAATAAGACAGAGTCGATAGCTTTTTAAAAGCTATATTTAAGTGAGATATGTGGAACTTTTGAGTGTGTTTTTTAATAAATTGACCCAGAAGGTAAGTAATGACTAACAGCCGTTAGATTTTCAGGTCCAGGTCAGCAAATGTGAATAAAGGTAGGTGGGTCTGATGGTGGCGGCTTTTCAAAGGAAACTGTGAGTATTTGCAGGTAGGTTATCTCTGTGTTGTCTGCCGTGGGACTCGAGCTCGTATGAAGAGAAGGTGAGTAAAGGTAAGTGTGAGGGACCCACGAGGATAGTCGCACGCTCCGGGAAACGCTTTAGTTTGAGAGTAAATTTGGCACTTTAGTCAGAGGTGTGTGTTTGCTTTGTTTATGTCGTTAGTGACAGGAAGTCGTTTATTTTAGTTTTGATGGTGTGTATTTAAGATGGTAAAACAAACTTTTCTCACCGTTGTGGGATCGCATTAATGACACGTTGGTGTTTCTGTGGAGCCGCTTTGTGAATGATGACCTCTGTGGTGTTTGTTGGTCGGCGGTAAAACTGCGAGCGGCTCTTCATCTTCTGTTTGATCAGCATAACACGACACACAGTTCATCGATATTTGTTCTTTGGTGGTTTGAGTGAAACCTGTAAAGTAGCCTGAGTGTAATTAAGTGTTTTTAAGCTGCTGGTTTGTAACGAGGATTTGATTCACTTTGACTTCTTGGACGTGCAGCAGTGATTATGAAGACAGCGATTTATAGTGTGGCTGTTTGATACAGTGTAGCCATGAGTCCGTCCTGTAGGTTACTCTTATATGGAATATTATGGATGAATAACCTGAGTAATTAAGTCGCACAGAGCAAGATACAGAATATTTATGTAAATTCATATTCACACTGTAACCACTGCAGATCATTCAGCATCTCTCTATTTATAATCGATCATTTACAATTGAACAAGAATTAATAGACTGGATTTAAAAGTTACTAATGTAATGCCATGGCCCCGCCTTTCTGTCATTCCAGTGCTTCATCTGGGCCACATTTATATATTTTTATTTAATGGTTTAGCTACATACAAAATGCTCACACCTCATATGAGTAATTGTCGCCGTGCTGTTTGAAACACATTTCCGGTCAGCACACGGTCACCGAATGAACACGGCGTGTGTCGGCGTCGTGACGTAGACCGAGCAGGCGGTTTAGTCAGGTTAACTGTGGGTCCCTCGATTCATGATCGACATCCTTCAGCGGTCTGTGGGTACCTGAGCGCTCGGGCTGTGAGGTGAGTCTGTGGAGTGACGAGAGGCCAATAGTACCTGAGTAAAAGCGTAGACTGACGTCCAAGCCAAACCTCTCTCACTTGATTATTGCAGGGTTCCAGCTTCCTTCCAGTGGAAAGCCATTACAAGTAAACAATAACAAACAAGCTTCTACTTCTTTCTTGTCACCATTGCTAGACAAATGTATATGGATCAGCAAGGAGACGAAAAATGCGTCCTTTTGAAGGTTTTCAACGCAAGGCTATTGTAATTTGTCCCACGGACGAGGATTTAAAAGAACGAACATTAAAGCAAACCAATGAGCAGGGGAAGGATGTGCCCGATCATGCTGTGTTAGAAATGAAAGGTAGGAATGCTGTGGAAACAATAAATAAAACACCAGATCTACTTTTTACTTTTTTCTATGTGTTGTCTCTAAAATCAAACTTGGAAGATGCCCCCTCCCCCCTTCCCTCATCATAGCCTTTGGCCAGATATCAGACCTGGATATTTTTTAAAACAGTCAACATGAATTTGATTCTTATTTTTGCCCTGTATCTGCCACTTGCCATTCAGCTTACTTCTGATGCCCTGCAAACTGAGATTTCGGCCTTGTTTAGGTCATGTGATAGAAGCGGTGCTGCGCAATTGGCTTCCATGAAATGGATGTTTCCAAATGATACACTTACAAGCAGTGACATGCAGACATTTTTGGAAGTTAGCTTGTAATGCTCTTACATCAGCTGTCCTTGGTTTGCAGAGCTGTTTCCTCTTCTCACCAACTTTAGTTATCCTTTGTCCCCTCCCACCTCTACTGAAGTCTCCTCCCTCTCCTGTGTCTGTTTAAACAAATGTTTCCTCCATGTTCCCCTGGAGGTAATTTTTGTTCCCTTTACCCTGCCATCTGCTTCATTATCTGCTCTTAGTTTCTCTGGCGTGCTCTGCCCCTGTGTCATAGTAATTATTTTTCATTTTGTCTTCCGGTGGTGTGGCTGCTTTGGTCTTCACTACAACCCCCTCCCCCTCTCTCTCTCTCCTCCATCCATTTCTTGCTGGATGGGCCGTCTCTTTCCTGTCCTGTGGTCATCACTGTCGCTCTCGAAGCCAACTTTACTCTCCCGGAGCCTTGCGACTTCCTGGAGGCAGTGACGTTCGTTGAGCTGCAGCAAGAAGAGGCTGAAAAGCTGCTGAAGCAGTACAATGAGGAGGGCCGCAAGGCCGGTCCGCCCCCTGAGAAACGCTTCGACAACAGGCCCGGTGGGTTCCGTGGCCGCGGCGGCGGTAGCTTCCAGCGGTACGACAACCGTGATGGAGCCCGCGGAGGCTACCAGAACCGCAGTGGAGACGGAGGCAGCGGGTACAGAGGAGGTAAGACCCCTTCTGTGTCGTTTGGTCATTTTAAACTAGTCAGTTTTTGGTTTTTTACGTGGGCACAACCTTTGGCAACATACAATAGTTTAGTAAATGTCTGTGGGTGTTTGACCTAGCTTTGTTTGTTTCGTAGGCTACAGTCGTGGCAGCTATAACCAGAACCGGTGGGGCAACAGCTATCGTGACGGAGGCTCTGATGGGAGAAGTGGATATAACCGCAGTCAACAGTCGGGGGGAAGCTACAGTCGCCCAGCCCCGTACAACAAAGGAGGATACAACCAGGTACTTAATGATTCATTTGTGACTTATCTGTTACAAAAGTCAGGAAAAATGTAATCACTGTGTACGCCCCACCACCCCCAGGGCTACAGCCAGAGCTACAATCAAGGGTACAACCAGGGCAGCTACAACCAGAATTACTACAGCAACTACAGTCAGTACCCAGGATACAGCCAGAGCTACAGCCAGACACCTGCCACTGGACAGACGTACAACCACCACCAGCAGCAGCAGCAGCAGCCGCAGCAGCAGCAGGCGCAGCAGCCGCAGCAGAACTACAACCAGCAGTATCAGCAGGTAGCAAATGATGTGCGTCTTCCCGCCGTTTGATGTCATTTCTTTAATAGACCGCAGAATCCTCACACACTGATTTTAGCAGTAATAGATCTGATGAAGTCAGATCTATTACTTAGCACTTTGTTTTTTAAGACGTGTTACAAAATATCTAAAACGTGCTTTTAACTGCTCGACATGCTTCTTGCTTTCATTCCCAGTATGCTCAGCAGTGGCAGCAGTACTACCAGAACCAGAACCAGTGGAACCAATATTACAGCCAGTATGGCAGCTACCCTGGACAGGGCAGCCAAGGCTCATCTTCTGGCTCCCAGTAGCTTCCCTCCTGCATCCGTACCTGCATCCACCTGTGTCCTGAACACCTCTGATTACTGCAGCAGATTGGTTTTTGTACAGTCCCACTCTGTGTCGCCCACCATAATGTTGTCCATCTGGTTTAACACAGTAGCCTTCATTCCTCACCGATCACTGTACACCCAGACCACATACAGTTTGATGTCCATTATTTTTACTGAATTAAGTCTTACTCTGAGCAGTGACCGTGAAGTGGTAGATCATAGGTATCAAGGCATTTAATGAATGTTATTGATAATGCATTCAGTGTGGATCTGTGGAGTCCACATGTACTACAGATTGAAGAGGTGATTGTACATTTCATAGTGTGAAAAATGCAGGAAAGCAAACCCTGAATCATTTTGCTTGCTTTAAGAACAAAACGCATGCTTTTTACATCCACGACCCTGTCTGTCTTTTTAATTTTCAGTTACCGATTTTACAATTTATTTACCGCAATAGACACCAAGCATTATGAAACATGCTTTTTTTAAAATGGCTGTTGATGCTGTAGTATTTAATCCAGACTTTGATTGAGAAAAATATTTTGCCGCTCTTGTCGAGTAGTTCTGTGTGCAGGTTTTTTCTTTTTTCATCCCTTTGTGATTGCGCTGCATTGAGTCCTGTAGTTAAAACATTTGTTTTCTACCTGAAAATCCGATTTTGATCAGTTACGCGAGCTGTCTTCTTGTCTTTATACAATAAATGCAGTTGTATATGCCTGTATTCGTTCATGTCCTCTTTCCTGCAGTGAAGACACACAAACACACACTGAGTCATCGTTCGTGTTTTTCTTTTTCTTTCCAACAAAACTGAAATCATGGACAAAAACAAAAAGAAGTTAAAAATGGTGCCAAGTTTGGACCTGATCCATATTTTGCATTTAAAATTAAAAATAGGGAAGCAAATAAACGGTTTCCGTTGTAGTTCAGACTTCAGCTCCTTTTGCTGTTCAAAAAAGAAACGGAGACGATAACGAGCACTCTGTGACAGCACTGAAATTTCTCACTAACCTCCGGCGGCCGAGGCAGAAGCATTAGATCCAATATCAGCGTTCAGACTGAAGCTACGGTAACAACTTTGACACGTGACAAACTTACACTGGCTGCATGTCAAATCTCCAATCCACAGCCAAATAAACTGTTTTCTCTCCAAATTCATGAGTTGTCTTATAGCTGCCAGTGTTACAAAATAACCACAACTTTGTTGAGGTTAGTGTTTCCTACCCTGCGTGTGAATCTGTTATCAGGAACAGCCGGCCTGTAGCTTCACATAAATTAGGAAGTGAGGTGGTTTAAGACCTTAGCACCAGTTTTAAAGAGAAAATGTTCCTCAGTAGGAGAACCGATGTTTGGAGCCTGATAGTCTGTAAAATATGATCGACAAAGATAACATTCAAAACATCACGCGACCCTGCTGGAAACACCACCGAGTCCTTCGCCGGCCCAAAATAAACGGCCAGTAAACCGCATCAGTTCAACAGCTTCGTCCAGAAAAAGAAAAGTTTGCGTGTCTGTTTTGTCCGTGTGGGGAAGCGAGCGCTCAGTCTGGCTCCCTGCTTTTGTCTTTGTACAGATGCAGCTCCTCCATCTTCTCCTGCAGGAAGGAAACGGGCATGGAGCAGCGGGTTCTGTGTGGCAGAGTGCTGACCTGCAAAACAAACATCTAATTAATCAGAAAGAAAATTGTTAAATTGTTGTTCAGTTTTTCTCACTTTGAGTCCTGCAAAGTGGGAAAAACTACTTGAAATACTTTGAAAAAGTATCTAAAGAATGCTTTAAAAACACAAGAGGATTCAGCTGCTTGTGTAACATCAGGTCAGGGCCTCATTTAAACGTCTACATTATTGTGATCGATTTGGTATTTTGTAAGTTTTTCAATTTTAAGTGAATCACTAATGGAATAGTTTGTGGAGGGGGTGTATTGATATTTTTCCCTTCCATCCACAGTGTGAGGTGTTACACCCCGAACAGGCTGCCAATCAGTCAGACCTCACTGACCGCACGTCTCTGGACTGTGGGAGGAAGTCCAACCCGTCCTCCATCTATCCGGGGTCCTCCCCCACAGGGAAGACCCCGGATAGACGGAGGATTTGAACCCAGGACTTTCTTGCTGTGAGGCAGCCGTGCCATCCAATGTGCCGCCCTGATATCTGTCCAGTTTATGTAATCAGTGGCATTTTTGATGTGAAAATAGGATAAAAGGTCCAAAAAGGTCAAGAATCCTGTTCCTCCTGAGTGATCACACTGCAGGGCTTCCTCACCTTTCTCTCTGATGGACGAGAGTGAAGCTGGGTTCCCTTTTTCTCCTTCTTCTCAGGTGTCCAAACTCCAGGATCCGTTTGCATGGAGCGGTCCGACAGCACCGAATCCCCGCTGTTGTTTTTCCACTCGGTCGTGCTCCTGTGGGGTTCTGTTTCATTACTCGGAGGAAAAACAAAGGTCTCCTCTTCTGAACCTGTCAAGAAGCGAGTCAGTGTGTCAGTATGTCGGTTTTACAGGCAGAGAACTGCGTGCTGTGTGTGAAGGAGAGAGGACCCACTCCAGCTGTTGCCCTTGGTCCTTAGATCAGGTGCAGGGGTGCACGGGCAGGAGCCGCTCGTGTTTTTGTGCTTCTTCAAACACTCGATTCCCACCAGGTCTCTGCACTGTCTGTGGCAGTTTATCCCGCAGTCTGCGACACACAAACGTTTAAGGATTCGTTCACTCCTGCCGCGTTTCCACAGTACCTGCTCAGCATGACTCGGCTCGGCACAGCTGTGTTTCCATTACAGTTGCTACCACCTCAGTGTGGGTACACTTTCCCGTGTTGGTTTGCGTGTCTCCAGTTTCTTGCTGTCAGGTTTTAAAAATGGCGTGTTTGATTCTGGTGAAGGAGTCGCTGTCATAACTCCGCTAGTGACGACACTCCCTGGCCAATCAGCGGCATGCTGTTCTTCAAACATCACATTTTCGTGTCGCCTCGCATGCCTGGAACCCCGGCTGAGTGGGTACTAAAAAGTACCTGGTACCTGGACCTAATGGAAAATCCTACGAGCCGAGCCGAGCAGGTACTTGTGGAAACGCGTCATCAGATTATAAAACTTTGTGGATTATGCAGAGTACTCAGGGCATTGTTTCTGCAACAACATATTTTAGCTTCCATGTGTTATTTTCCAATGCTTTTAGTGCTACAAACCAAAGTAGCTCAATGACACAACAGATGAAATGTCAGCATGCAAGAAGCGGCCCCTCAGACTCTTTGACCCCCTGCTGGGCAAATTCTTGCTCAGATCAAATGATTAAATCTGTGACCCTCGAGGGGCGTCTCTGTGTTTGTGAGCTTACCTTTGCAGTGGTAGCCCTGTTTGGTGACACCCCACAGCTGCAAGAGATGACACGTTACAGTCTGAATACATTTCTACAAAACAAACCAAAACAGAAAAAGCAAATGACACTTACAAAACCTCTGCATGTGTCACAGAAAGTTGGTCGCTTGTATGTGGTTTCATGGAAGTTATGTGCGTCATTGAAGTTGTACCCCAGCTTGGCACATACGGACATTCCCCTCATGAAGTAAGAGGTGATTTCTTCACGGCTGATTTGTCCCTCCCTGCACAGAAAATGTTCCACAGTGCAGCGTGAACATAAGTGAGTTCTGATAAGCTGAGGTCCTTCCTCTGATTGAGGTCAGAGGACGTGTGAGCTGCAGCTTCCTCACCTGTCAGTTTCTTGAGTGCAGAAGGAGAAGGGGAAGTTGGCTGCTATTTTCTCAAATTCCTCCAGTGAAATGTAGCCATCCTGATTGTGGTCGTAATTCTTCATAATGGACTGCAGGGGGCAACAGAGCAATCAGATATTCAGTTGCAGGAACCGTTTGTTAGTTCTGCTTTAGTAATAAGGAAGTGAGAGGCAGCAGGTTGTTGCAGAGTCACACACTCACATCCACCATCTGTTTGACGTGTTTAGAGATGGTGTCAGGGTCGAGCCTGGGGGTGACTCCCGAACCCCACTCTGCCACTACCGGTGGTTTAACTGGAGCTACGGGCTGTGGACAAACATGCAGCAATGAGACACGAAGACGAGAAGAAACGAGAAGAGAGAGCACACCGCCACATTATACACTTCCTAACGTACAGCACTTTGATGTGGTTGACTTTGATGTATTTAAGCAGCGTCTCTGCTTTTGTTTTGAAGAACATGTCACACCCACAGAAGGCGCACAAACGTCCACCTCTTATGAGAAGAGGTTAAAGTAAGTGTGACCCTGATGCGCTCCAGCTCGACTGACCTGAACCTTGGGGTTCTTGGGTTCCTTGGTGTATGACAGTTCGTAGATCTCGTCCTCGGTGTAGTATAAATCTAGAGAGAGCTGGAACATTAGAAGAACATAATTTAATATGTCTGCCACTTTTTTGCTGTCTAACTCCTTTAAGAATCACCTTTCAGTTTCCTGTTCTAGTACCGTGAGCAGATGCAGAAGGTCTTTGTTGGCCTCAAAAGGTGGCTGACAGCTGTGGATGGCCAGCAGGTCGTTAATGTTGCTGTACAGGTGCTGCAGCTTGCTCAGGTTGATCTTCTCCTCATCTATGTAGTCCGGCAGGGCCTCGTTCAGAGAGATCAGATCCTTCAGATGGACACCCAGAATGGGAACCTTGAAGCCGGAGCACTCGTTGTAAACCCGGCGGTAGTTGCTGTAATTGCTGCGTGAGGAGAGCAGCTCTGTCATTTCACTGAGAGCCTGAAAGAGGATCGAGATCAAGAAATGGTGATTAAAAAAAGGCATTTTCAAACATTTAATTATGCTTTTTTTGTTTAAGATGATAAACAGTGAACACGAGTCATCTAAGATATGACAAAGCTGTACACACAGTTAAACAGTTACCTGTCTGTCACACGGTTAAAATACAAGAATCTTATCAGGATATGACAAAGCAACCCCAAGAGGGGAGTTAAAGGTGCCCCCCCCCCCCCCCCCCCACACACACACACACACACACACACACACACAGGAAAACAAGAGGTACAAATGTCATGTGCACCAACAACTCTGTGCATCCTCCTTCCTCCTGCTCACCCAGGACGTTTCACTGATGTGAGGCGCTGCAAACATCTGTATTAGTTTATTAGTTAAAGCAGCAAAAGCAGAACGTGAAGCCGAACTTCCAGCATTAGCAGAAACATCACTGAAGGGTTCACAGGTAACGATGATGAGGCTGTGACAGCTGCTAACACTGACTCATGGTTACGTGTAACATTATAAATACCTTAGTGACGTCAGGAGGCAGCAGGTTCGAAGTGTCTTTGAGGCGGGAGATCGAGCTGTGACAGAGGCCTCCGGTCACGGCCATGAGAGTGTTAAAGTTTTGCAGAGCTCGAAGTTTCTAAAGGACAAAGAGGATCAAAAGTGACTGGGATAGAAAAATACACACGAAACACCTGAACAGGTAAAGCTCGCTCCTCCACTAGTTTACCTGAGCCACATGAATGAACTTGGTGAAGACCTGGGCTCTCTGCTGGGCTGTGTGCCTGCTGAGGATCATCAGCTGGACCCACTGGGAGACTCCATTACACATCATGACCGAGCGCTCCAGAGCGGGGTTGTCCCGCACCGAGCCTCGCACCACGTAACTGCGGTAGTCCAGAAACTGTCCAATTACAAAGCAGTTGTCAGGCAGTAAAGTGGGTGGAACACACTAACACCTGCCCATCTACCAGCTTCATGTTTCAGCATCACTTTAATGAAACGACAGCCAGATTTTAGCTTCGGAGCTGAAGTGACTTCAGAGCAAAAGCTCTGCAGCCTGAGTCTGTAGATGTAGGCACGCACTCAAGCTCTGTTCACACTTCCTACTGAAAGTTAGTGATGTCCTTTTAATTAATAAACATGAAGAGTTTTTAATCAGGGGACTAATTATCATAACCATATACTAATAATACTGAAGTCAAACTTGTGTACGAGCACTCGTCAGTGTTTGAGGACTCTGCGGCAGCGTGACGATACTTTGTGCCGACAGGTGGCTCGGTGAACTTACTGATACGTTACAGAAGTTCTTAAACTCCAGGTAGCTCAGGTGCTCGGCCATCTCATCCGGCTCCATGTGGTCAAATATTAAAGACACCTTCCTCTTCTTCACAGAGGGGGAGGGTGCCTGGGATATGTTCACATGAGGGCTTCTAGGAAAAGAAAGCCAGGGAACAGGACAAAAATAGAGTGCCATTCTATTTATAGAATCAGTCATTGTTTACATATATATATAGTTTTTAACTGCATTTAAATATATTTATGTATATGCAGTTTTTTCAGGGTACAGTGGTAAATCAAACAGAAACATGACTCACAGGCAGGAGGTGTCGATGAGCTGCGAGTGCTTCTCCTCTCCATCTGACCGGACCAGCGCCCACAGGTCCCCCATGGTCTGCTCGAGGTGGGGGTCCACCTCAAACACGGCCGGGAACTGGCCGATCCACTGCCTTGCCCCAAAGCAAAACAGAAAACATGTTTACTACTCGCAAACAGAGCCGGATAACCAGTTCTGTCACACTCCGTCGTCCAACAGTCTCAGGTGTCCTTACTCACCTGACAAAGTGGCGGATCTGCGTCCGCTTGATTCCTCTCTTGTCGGAGGGGCAGTCCTTATAAGTAAGAATAAAAGTCAAGGATCCAAACTCACTGGGCAAATACAGCACAACATTATACGAAACACTCGTAGGGATATATGCTTGAAATCTGCTTTGCAAACATGGAGTGCAAAACAAAGCCATGCTTGTTTCCTGATCTGATTAATTAACAGGGACATGTGATTGTGAGCAGTGCACGAGTGGCACCAGAACACCGAGTGACAGTGGAGGATATAGAGCGAGAAGTTTCTGGGCAAAAGTCTCAGATGGCACAACCCAGCTGTGCATCATCAGAGTCATGTGGACCAACTGGGACCCTCTTGGGCTGCAAATCTTGCCCTCTGAATCTGAAACAGAGCAGCGCATTCACACAAGGAGGATTAATATGATTAAAAGCAACAAAAAGTCTGTTCTTGTGATCAGCCAATCACACATGGAGACACGCAGCTCAGGTAGACTGGAGAGTTCAGACCTTTTAGATTTTCTCACCTTTTTCCTGCTAGTCTGCATCTGCTGCTCTCCTGTATCATCTTTTAATATCTCAACATCTGCCCAAAGATTCATACCTGTGCAGCGGCCTGTTTTGGTTTTAATGGGAGGTGCACACACGTCATAGCTCTTACATTTATCCAGATGATGTTTTCATACATATCTTATTTTATCAGTTTGGGATTGATACGATTTAAAGGCTCAGTGCAACCAAACAACCTCTAGTTTCCCTCCCGTCTCTCTAAGAAAGCTTCTGCATTGTGCCAGTTAACCAGGTCACTATTTTAGAGCTTTTCAGTCTTTGAGAACTGTTAACCTTTGACCTTCAACTACAGATATCTAAAAGGATCTGCAAAGGAACTTAATCTGATGCAAAACTTGTAATTTTGATGAAGTGACTGAGGAGGGGTGCAGATACTTGTATAGTTTAATGCTGCATGGGAATGACTGGCTGGCTTCTGGAGCCCAGCAGAACAAAGCTTGATTTAATGAGACCGCTCTTTGTCTCTCTCCACCCCCCCCCCCCCCCCCCCCACTTTCCCTCATCCCTCAATTATGTAACCTACTTGTTGTTAAAGAGTAAAACCACATGACAAGCAGAGACTGACCAAAGCAGTTTAGGCAGCGCTGTATGAGGTCATCCAGGCTGGCAGCACTGGCACTGGGAGCAGAACTGGGGCTCTGCAGGGCCCGGCTGATGTCCTGAGGACTGGGACATGTATTCCTCCTCCGCTGGACCAGCTTTTTGCCCTTTAGCACACCAGGACTCTCCACATTGGACTTCCTAAGAAATAGAGACAGACAGATAGAAGGACAGACAGACAGAGGGAGGGAAGGAGCATAAGTAATCTAGAAAGAAGTAGAGCAACGTGTGACGAGATGGTTCAAGCCAGAGGAAACAGCTCCCCACATCTGATAAGCTCTGCTGCTGCCTGAGCCCTCACGCACAGGCAGACTGACTGCATGCAGCGGCTCACACTCTGAGCTCCCATTAATGCCACAGCTAATCAGACAGCATGCTAACTGTTAAATGAGTCTGAATGACTTTGGTGACTCCTTTTGGGTGTAATAAGTAGTTTTAGGTCACAGAAGCTAGAAAACCCTGAAAGTTTGAAACAGTACAATAATGGATGATGTTAGCATGAAAATCATCAGTGCAATAAGGGTCTCTGTGCGATTCCCCTCTCAGCCTGTAGACACAGTGTAACCACGACCGCCGCTGGTGACGGCTGTCCTGATGCTAATTTTCCTTCTTTGGGCTTCAGTGGAAGTTTGCAAATGAGGAGAGCCCATCCCGGTCACAGCACATAAACCAGCCCTTTGTGATCCTTTACAGTGAAGCTGGAGCGATGCTGAGTGTGGGCAGGAGTACAGATAAAGTGTTTTAAGCAGCAAAGATGAGGGTGAGATACCACGTTTTACACTTAAACACAACACAGTGTTTGTTTCATGATTAGATTAATGCTTCCTCTTCACATCAGGGGCTCAGTTGAGCAACGTATGACCATGTTTCACAATAACCAGTGAAATTCTTGACTTTTTCTTCACTTTCTATTCTTTACTTTTTCATGACATCTACATTTGAACTGGATCTTTTCCCGAGTAAAGCAAAAGATCTCAGGGAGGTTTAGATCCACAGCTGCCAAACCTGAAAGAACTAAATGCTGCCGCCCACTGAGCGAGTCTGCCGTCTTTAAAACAGTGATAAACCTTTGTGTTGTGCTTTAGTGTTTCAGGTTTTGTCCTCATGCAAAGGTGCAAACACTGAGTACTATGCAGGCAACATGAAACTGTCAGTCTATACTGCAGATAATGTGATGAAATTACCAGGAAACAACTGTGAGTTCAGAGAACTGGTGACAAGTTCCCTGAATGACCAGACCTACATCCCCTTCTCTTAACCTATGCTTGTGCGTGCAGCTTATTTCCCCAGCCCACTCACCATGTCAGCATGAGCGCACACTCATGTAGTTTATGTATTACTAAACATACACCTGCACCCACCATCCACTCAAAAAATATTAAATGACGGGACGCTTATAGCTGCACAGGAACATGTGGTGACATTCACTGATCTATTTATACCACGAGCTGCCTGTACATGCTGTTCCATGCAGTCACCACACAACATGTTTTTCTCTGAGACACGCCGGGACCCTGAAGATGGGGGGCTGTCGGGGACGAGCCCGTCTCCATCTCTCTGCGTCCCGGTAAAGCTCCAGGTGGCTGCTTCGGAAACCTGAATTCAAACAGTGACGTTAGCAGCATCACGAGCGAAGCCTCAAACCCTCTGTCACTGTATCGCCGCACACCTGCCTGTTACACACAGCTGTGTAGTGTCTCTGCTGAAGGGTGACTCTCAGTTTGTTATAAAGCACATAAAAAAAATGCAAGCTGTGATTTTGATTATGCAGATATTAGCTAACCCAGACCCACTGAATGAACCTATAATCCCATAATAATCCCATAAGTCCTTATCATTTATGCTGCTGGTTCACCCTATAAAATAATTTTCTCCGATCATCAACTATTGATTGTTTCTATTACTGAACAACTTCAGTAAATTGTGACGTTTCCATCACTCAAAGTGTTTCCAAGTCCTTTTTAATGCACACAAGAATATCTCCATTTTACACATTTGCAGTAAAAAAGTACCTAATTTTCTGCCTTTTATTAAGCGGTTTTCTAATCTCAGTGTCCTTTGCACCATGTCACCTTTCTCTTTAAGTCAGTGAATCCACCTGCTGTCAAAGCACATAGAGGACACGCTACAAACAGAAATGCTGACGGGGAAATGTTGATGTCACAACGATCGTCAGGGAATTTCCCCCAAGTGCTGAGTAGGTAACACACAAATCATCAGTCAAATGTATCTTCTCTCTGTAGTGACACCGACCACCTTCAAAGACAGAGAGCTGTTTGAAAACAGAGTGATGGATGCAAATGTGAACACAGTTACTGTCTGTGAATTTGCATTGACTTCTTCCACAGCAGCATCACTCTGTGTTCAGCAGGTCATCCTCAGGATCAGCCTGTATGTTCAGAAAAACCTTTGTGTGCACGACAGTCCTCATTCACCGTGATCCGGGTCCCTCACATCACTGACTCGGGCTCAGGAAGACCTTCCACTCCTCGTTTTCCTCACCAGCTCCTGCTCTGCCCACGTTTTCCCTCTTCCTTCATCCTTGTTCTATTCAAGCCATTCAGGAAACAGCTTCTCCTTTTCTCTCTGGAAATCCCCCTCACTCTCTTTCCCATCTGTGTGGAGACTCCTGGCTACAGACTCAGCCCCCCACCCCCACCCCCCCCCCCCACCCCCACCCCCGCGCTCCTGCTCTCACACTGGCAGGGGGATATGCAAATTCCTCTCTTTCTTTCCTTAATTGATTAATTGAAGCCCAGGCCCTTTGAAGGCCTTGTTTGTGTGCTGCTCTTTTCCCCTGCTCTCCCCTCTCCCAACCTGTGTTCTTGTTCCCTCTGCATCAGGGGGACGCATCTACTGCAAGGAGCCATTCACCCCCCCCCCCCCAACAAAAAAGAAAACACTGTACCAACTCTTACTGTGTGTCAGAAGAGTGAGCAAATATTCGTTCTTGTAACTTAGGAGTATAAAGTGTTGCTGCGAGAAACAGTGTAAGGCAGCATAATCATACAGCCCTGTGCAAAAGTCTGGAGCTGCCCTCATTTTTTATGTTTTACTTGAAGATGGGAAATAGGAGCAGCAACTCACTGAAACATGCAAACCAGCATGGAGACACAAACACTTTGTACAGTTTGCTGAGCTTGAAGGTCCATATTTGTTGTGACCTCCTTTATCCTCGCTGAGGAGCTTCCTGTAGTTTCTCTCAGCAGTCTGCAGGAACAGTTCTCCAGGCTTCCTGAAGGACCTTCAAAGCTCTTCTTTAGATGTTTCTGCCTTTGGTTCTGTCCTCTGTCAGGATGATGCCACACTGATGCAGTGATGCCGAGGTCCGGGCTCTGGGGAGGCCGATCCATGACTGATGGTCATGGACCTGTGTGTTTATATCTAGGGATGCTTTTCCTGCACCGACAGCGTGTTTGGGATCGTTGTCACACTGAAAGATGAAGCTGCTGCCAATCACATGCATTCCAGATGGTTTTAAATGGAGGATCAAAATCTGACTGAACTTTTCTGAGTTCATACTTTCATAAAATTTGACAGCTTCTCCAACCTCACCTGTAGCCCAAACCATCAAGAGCCTCCACCGTGTTTCACACATGGCTGCAGATGCTCGCTGTTGCTCCTCCTTCCTGACCTCCTCCGTGGATATTCACCACCATTTGAACCAAAAATTCCAAACGTGGATCCAGCCCTCCATCAGACCTGCTGCCACTGATGTTCAGTCCAGTTCTTGAATACTTTGGCAGACCTCAGCCTTTCCTCCCTGACAGCTGCCCTTCCACTGAGACTGTTTCTGATGAAGCTTCAGTGATCAGCTGATGGATCAGCTGAAGGTCCAGATGACCTCTCAGGTCCTGTCAGGTCTCTGCAGGATTTTATTCTTATTTCTTAAGGACATGACTTTCAGATCCTGTTCGTCTGCTGTAGACGGTTTGTTGGTCCTGTCACTTCTTCTTTTCTCCTCCATTTGTCCAGTTTCCTCAAAATTGTAAGGACCCACTGCACACCATGCTGAGGGATGCCAAGTGTTTGGCTAACAGCTCTTTGGGAATCACGCTGGTGCAGCAGAAATGTGTTTTTATGCCTGTCAAAGATTCAGCTAAGAAATGGAATAAATCCTGTATTTCTGTTACAGTCAAAGTGCCTGAATATACAATGTAAATGTGTTTTTGTTGTATGTGTGTAGTGCCAACACTGAATGATTGACAGGTCAATGATCGTGTCCAGGAGTGAAAACCAGAGAAAAAGCAGCCAAAGAAAAACTTTGAAAGAGCTTCAGAAAGTCGATTGCTCAAGAGCACGTAGAAAAAATGAGAGTCCGACTCTTAGAAGCAAATATGAAGAAATGAGGTCTGGCTCACGACTTTTGCACAGTACCTAACGTGTCTCTCTCTGATACACGCACATTTATATTTAACCTACAACAATAATTCTGACTTCCCTAATTTCCACTTTTACAGTTGTGCTCCGTGTTAATGTAGTTTCATCTTCAGCATGTTTCTCTGATGTTTCAATAAAGTTTTAGCTCAGCTGATTAAACTCTAACGCCGGCCTTATGTGAAGGGGAAACAGTGCTGTGGTCAGTCCCCCTTAACGTCAGGTAACTCACACTGCCTTTCATTCCAGTCTGATAAGATCTGTGGTCACAACTGCAGCAGCAAAAACACAAACATGAAGTTTCTGAGATCAAAAATGGAGAAAAGCTCAACACATTTCCATGGAAGCAAAGCAGGCACGCACAACTGTTGAATGTCGTGCTCTTGTGTGCAGTACACACAAATAATTTGAGAAGTTGATAGTCTCCACTGATATGCAGGTCAAAACATCAGCTGCAGCCTTTACCTCAAAGCCTCCATCTGCACATTGTTGAAAATGACAATATGTGGCAGAGGAGACACAGCACAGGCAGAAAAATAAAACCAAACGCCCTTGTTCTCTTTGACTTGTTGAGAGCCTTTGCACAAACCACACTGCAGCTCAGCTATAACCTCAAGCTTCACACATCACTGCTGCACTCGAAACACTGCTGCTGACACTACTCAGACCTCCACTCGTTAAGAAACGAGAGCTCTGAGAGCAGCAGTCTCTCCTTCTTTTTAATTACCTTTTGGTCCTGTTCATTGCAGAGCTCTTCTCCTCAGCAACACTCCTCCTCCACTGGTGATCCGTACAGGCATCTGAGCACGTCTCTACAGCTCCATGGTCGGCCTCGCTCCTCCTTTATCTCCTCTCTGTCCTCTATGTGTTCCTGTGCACTGGGCAGCGAGGGCAGGCACAGCAGGGAGAGCTGCGAGAGGTCAAAGGCCACTCACCAAAAGTCATCGACCAAACTCCTCGCCTAAGTCCTTCTTATCAATCGACTCTGTGAGTCTCTGTCTGTCAACCACAAATCAGCAACAAACAGACCTCATGCCTCCGTTTCCTGCAACAAAGCAGACACGTGAAGGCGAAATGCCTCGAACAAGCCTCGAAGGAAAAGTGCAAAAGCTCGCAGAAGTCATTCGCCTGTCCCCTCAACATAAACAAGTCAGCATCTTAAATGGAGGAACTGGCTCTGATAGATAGGGGAACTCACATCAGTTTCTGTGTGTGTGTGTGGTGTGTGTTGTGTGTGTGTGTGTGTGTGTGTGTGTGCAAGGGGGAGGGGAGAGGGAGTAACAGAGAGAGAGAGAGAGAGAGAGAGAGAGTAATAATAGTGAACACAAATGAAGTACCAATAGAGGAAGGAGGAGGAGAGTTAGAGAGATAGTGATGAGCAATCATATGAGCATCAGTGAGCTTCAGGAGGGGAACTCTGAGCTTCTTTTTTTTGTTGTCAACACACAGAAAAACTAGGCCACACCTTCGAGCCTCTTTCTCATACTTTTCTGTGTCATTGTCTCATCTTGGCTAAAAAAAATAGTTGTTAAAGAGGGATCATCAAGTGTCTGCTAACATTGTTGAAACCAGACACGTGTCTCCCCTCTGGAGCGCCGGGGTCCCCCAAATCACGGCCATCTTCCTGATTTCTTCTTCTTCTTTTTTAAACTGCCGCTGTCATTTCTCAGGGTAGCGACTGATCACACAGGGAGGTAGTGTTGTGCCTGTGAATGTCGCTGTGCAGCTGGACAGGGAGGCTCAAAGGAATCCTGTTTTATCGCCCCAGGAGGAAGAGGCGACCAAACAGGGGACATTAATGTCCCCGAGTGTGCAGAGGTGGCTTCTCTGCTGCAGGAAGCAGAGTGGCTGGCAGACACAGTGAGTGGGCGACACGGCATTCAGAAAGCAGAGAGATGCGCAGGGCTCCCGCAGACCTTGCATGCCAAGTCCAAAGCAGCTAAAACGCTTTTGGATTTTCTGAGAAATTAGATTATTGAAGGGCTCCAAATGTGCATGCAAATGTTGCAAAAAGACACAGCATGCTATTTCCGGACAATGTGGTAAACTTACTGTAATCTTAAGCAATACTTCTTTAAAACAGGAAGCGCCACTCAGCTGGTGAGAACAACGGACAAAAGCGCAGCGAGAGCCGTGTTACCGTCACTCAGCACACGACACACGGCCGCTACCTGCAGCAACGCCGGTGCAACAGTTACACAAGACTGTTGTGCTACAACTGAGTTTCATCTTGGACTGTATTATGATTTATATCTATTATGTTTGCAAAGCAGATATATTGTAAACATAGAGCAGAAACACCAGAGTCACGCTGACAGCCTGCAGGGCAGCTCAAGCTCCTTACTTCATGTTTGATCGGGTTTCAATAACTCAGAAACATTTGCATGAGAATCAGTGAACTTATTCCGTCAGACACGCGCTGACTTGCCTTTGTTACCTTTGTTCACTGGAATGCTTTGATGACCTTTTTAAAAATATTGCTAATTGATGATTTCGCTTCAGAGGAGCCACTTCTCGGTACTATGTTGCCCCCTTCAGGCGCAGCGCACAAACTGCACGTAAAGGCGGCACGATTGGTGAGTCGGCAGAAACGGTACTCAGCAGGTTACTTCCGATCAAGACTCACTCCTCCCAGAATTCCCGTTAGTTCCGCCTCAGTGGCGTATCGCCTCCTTCCTCTTCCGCCTGCTCTCTCCGTTATCCGTTGGAAGGACTTGTGTCCCGGCCAGCAGCGTCCTGAGCAGCGTTTCCGCGGCAGGTGCAGTGGGAGATGGACGAAAGAAAGCATGCTGAAGGATGCCCGATGGAGACTGTGGAGGTAAGGATGCGTGTGTGAGCACAGTGGCTGAAGGCTTTCTGTGAGCGTGTGATGCGCTTTTTCCCACTCAGACTTCCAGATTTCATGTCTGGTGCATCCCTGCTGTGAGGAGGGGCGTGCCCCAGAGCGCGGTCCCCATCAACTGTTGATTTGCTCTAAGACAGCTCATCTGGCGGCTTTCAGGAGCACTCTCGTAGGCCTACGTAGTTTATTCATGACACGGGCAGCTGGCTACACTGTGTCCATCTTTGGCTTTGATGTTAAAAAAATAATTTCCCACAGTGACTGTTCACACAGACCCCAAAGATAATACAATAAACATAAAGCATTTCAGAAGCTGGAGCTAGCAGTGCTGTTTACAGAGTAAAATGAATTGTGTTACTCTGATTTTACCTGCTGGATTCTTTCCCAGTCCCTGATGACTGATTTAAAGGACTCACCTTTAACCCTTTGGCTCCCCGGCTGCACTAAAGCGCCTCAGGGCTGTTTACAGTGCTGTAGCTTCAGATCAGTGACAGGGGAGCTGAAAATAATGTGCTGTTCTTAGAGCAAATAGGAAGCTTTCTATTTTACCACTGAAGCATAAAACTGTAATTTAATGGGAGAGTGTAAAAGTGCAAAGACCTCATTAAAAACCTGACATAATGTCTGTGAAAGTGTCTCATTGTGTTATCGACTGGACTGTAAGGAGGCTCCAGTGGCACCCACCCGCTGAGCTTCAGGCTGATCACACAGATTACCTCATAGTTCAGACAAACATGTGACTTATATCAGTTAAAATTCTTGTGTTAGATTGATGTTCCATCCGGAAATAATCTGAGACGATCATTTCATTGATCAGAAACGGTTACCTGTCAGGTCCCATATCAGCCCAGACTCTACAGCCTTTGCATCACGTCACTTTTTTCAGCTGTTGCCAATGTGAAGATAAAACTTCTCTGCATAAATGTAGAATATTAGGTATTTATTATGTTTTATGACATTTAAATTAAAGGCCATGTTTCAAAAAAGCAATGAAAATGTTGCTTCTTCTCAGTATTGATTCAGATTCAATTCAATTTTATTTATATAGCTCCAAATCACAACAACAGTCACCTCACAGCGACCCCCTATGAGCAGCACTTGGTGACAGTGGGAAGGAAAAACTCCCTTTAACAGGAAGAAACCTCCAGCAGAACCAGGCTCAGGGAGGGGGGTCATCTGCTGAGGGGGGGGGCATTAGAGATTCTTATTTTTTTGTTGGAAAAAAGATGAAGTGTGGTGGTTACACATACACCTAACAAGTGAAACATCCCAGGCTTGATCCCAGGAGCAGGTGCAAGTCCCTTTGGGGTTGCGTCAGGAAGGCCAAACCAAACATGCAGAGCTTCCCCCCTGTGGCACCTTCTTGGGAATAAGGGAGCAGCCAAAAGTAGCTTTTATTGTATGAATCATAACTCAGTGACGTCTGATCGAACCCGTGAAGTACAGATCAAGTAGCTGAGGTAATATTTTGACTTAGGTCCTGATGTATATACTCAGGAATGAATTTGGAGCCATTTTTCAATATTTTTAGATTTCAAATTAATTTTATTTTGATTAAAAATCTGAATTAAAAAGAATAACGAGTCATCCCTGTAGTACATTTCTACAAAGTCTGACCTGCAACACTCCCAATATAAAATAATGAACAGATGCAACCGCCAACAGTATTCACTCGTCTGCCTTCACACACACATGAGCCTGAGTAACATCCATTCTTAATCCAGAGGGTCTAATATGATGTGGGCCCACCCTCTGCAGCTATAACAGCTTCAGCTCTTCTGGGAAGTCTTTCCACAGGTTTAAGAGCGTTTATGGGAATTTCTGACCATTCTTCCAGAAGCACATCTGTGAGGTCAGACACTGATGTTGAAGAGAAGGCCTGGCTCACAGTCTTTGCTCTAATCCATCCCAAAGGTGTTCTGTCAGGCTGAGGTCAGGACTCTGTGCAGGCCAGTCAGGTTCTTCCACACCAAACTGGCTCATCCATGTCTTTATGGAGCTGCTTTGTGCACTGGTGTGCAGTCATGTTGGAACAGGAAGGGGCCATCCCCAAACTGTCCACAGAGTTGGAGCATCAGACTGTCCCAATGTTTGGTCTGCTGAAGCATTAAGAGTTCCTTTCACTGGAACTAAGGGGCCAAGCCCATCCTGACAAACACCCACACCATAAACCCCCCCCCCACCAAACTTTGGAACCCACCCATGAAGCTCTCTGTTCTTGAGCTGATCTGAAGGTCACATATGAAGGTTGGAGGTCTGTAGTGATTGACTCTGCAGAAGTTGGTGACCTCTGGCACTATGACCCTCAGCATCCACTGACCCCACTCGTGATGTTACGTGGCCTACCACTTCATGGCTGAGCTGCTGTCGTTCCCAATCGCTTCCACTTTGTTATAATCCCACTAACAGCTGACTGTGGAATATTAGCAGTGACTGGACTTCACTAATGTTCCATGATGTTTGTAGAAGCAGTCTGCATGCCTAGGTGTTTGGTGTGTACACCTGTGAAGTGACTGGAACACCTGAACTCCGTCATGCAGATGGTGAGTGGATACTTCTGACTGGATAGTGTGTATCCTGAAGGGTTTCTTGCACAGAGCAGCTAACTTACTCACTTTGAAGAGTTGAGGTGTGTGTTTTGTGTGAGTGTGTGTCCGTGTATTCTTAATGAACACTCCCTAAAGGCTAGTCCTCACCCCTCTTTCCTTTATAGCCTCAGACATGTGGAAGAAGGGGGGGTGGGATGGAGGGGGAGTGGCCCACTTCTACAAACATGGCGCCACGGCTGGATGTGAACAGTGTAAATGTGTAAGGTGCCTGCTCCTCCCTCACCCACCTCCCATCCCTCCCTCTCTCTGCTGCTGGGGAGGCAGAGGAGAGAGGAGCCGGGGAGAGCCTTGCATCGTGTCACTCTCTCACAACACTGTGAGAGCACAGGACGCATGCTGTCCTCCAGCACACCCACGCACACCAGCACTGAGAGTGAGAGACACTGAGGCAGAGAAAGAGAAAGAGGGGTACAGGAAGAAGGAAACTACGAGAGGGAGGGACATATAAACCCAAAGGGAGAAAACTGAAGGATTTTCTGTTTTCTCCTGAGGAGCTGCGAATAACCCTCGGTGAAAGATGGCAGAAGGGGGAGAGGGAGAGGAGGAGATTCAGTTCCTGCGAACGGTAAGTCCTGCTTACTTTCCTGTTTGGAGCCAACCTGCCCACTTCTACATATGTGTGACTGGAGAGTCAGATCAGGAGTGAGAATAGAAATAAGATCATGTTTTTACATTTTTCACCCCATTTGATTCCACCTTTAACCTGAAGCTCAGTCATCATATTTCAGCCTTTTCCAGTTTTCACTTTTTCCTCCTCTGGATTCAGAAGCTTTTACAGTCAGGGCTGTAGCCGTAGTTGCAGAGCTGAGCCCCGCTTCTGGATATAGTTGGTTATTTTACGCCGCCCTCATTGAGCCATGACCTGCTTATTAGTTGATCTCTTTTTAAACCTTAAAATTGATTACTTGGATCTGCTAAGAGCTCAGAAATATATTACACAATCATATTTCTGTCACTGTTTTGCATAATTTCCTTTAAATTATGTTCTGAATGTACAAATCGGAGGGTGTGTGTGTGTGTGTGTGTGTGTGTGTGTGTGAGAGAGAACAGATAGATAGACAGGGGCTGGTGCATCTGTTAGCATCATTATCTATTTATATCTGAGGAAAGTAGAGCCTGTCAGAGTGGGGTGAGCAACAAGCTGCCCAGAGTTTGCAGGGACAGCTGCCCAAAAGCTGCATGTTGGTGAGTTTCAGACCTGCAGGGGGAGACCCCCAGAAGGACCTGAAACAGCTGAGTTAGTGAAACACATCCACAGAAACAGGGGCTCGAACCTTCTGTACTGATGGAGTTATTTTTGATATGAATCCACGCTGCTTCTGCTTCTGCAGCCTAAAGCTCACCTGCTCATAGACAAGAAGGACCTGCCCAGTGTTTCCATCTCCATCTGGACGACATGCTTGAGATCAATACAGAGAGAGCTTTTTGAATGTACTGATATGAAACGATATTAGTTTATTAACAGAGATGTTTCCCAACCCCTCTCGTTTTGCTCGCGTCAGCTGGATGAGCTCCAGAAGATGGACAGATGTTTCCTGCTCAGCGCCTGAGCTGTTACTCAGTGCCGCTACAATTGTTCCTGTCATCAAGCATCGCTCTTTGCATATATAAAACAAAAACTCCATACTTATTACAGTCATTCATTTACACGGGTTATACAAGTGTACAAACGTAATACTGGACGTTGCCACGAGGGGCATGTGAGCGGTCGATGGGCTTCCCTCAGTCTTTGAGAAGGACACCGACACAGTGAAGAGCTAAAGTAGAGTTTGTGTATTTGCTATCATTGCTGTAATGCTCACCTCGCTGCCACTGAATCCATTCAGACGTGAATACAAAAGTACAAACGAGGCATCAGAACAGCTGTGAGCCGGTAACTGTGGCGCTCACAGCCAGCGAGTCACAACGATGCTGCTAAAAACCAAAACGGGATTTTGTGTCTGCAGAAACGACAAACACATTCAGCGGTTTGTTCTTTGCTTCAAGAGCATCAGTTAGGATGAAAACTACAAACAGAAACACTTCAAACAACAATGCAGCTCTCTGTGAATTATAATGCCTGGTGGACTTCAGTGGGTTTATCTGTGACCAGGGTCGAGGGTTCAATCTCCACCAGGAGCACCAGTGGATTAAAGTGTCCACCAAACGCTGCTGCTTATTCAGTCTTTGAATTAAGGGCAGTGATGGGAGGTGTCGTGTGAGTCAGCTGTCTCTCTCTGTTGGGGGTTGTTCCTGGGTGGAGGTTGGGAGTGTGAGTTTTTAACTCACCTGGACCAGCTGGTCCAGCAGATTTCAGTTCACATCCAGTGTTATACAATGTGATATAAGGTTCTATGCTGCATTATAAGCCGGCTCAGGCCTTCAGAAATATTCTGAATATATAGGACCACAGGTGATATCCGGACTGCCCCTCCCCCCTGTGGAAGTAACTCAGACCTTTTGAGAAAAAGCATCATAATCCCTTCAGTCCTTTCATTTGATCACTTCCTCTGTTATCCAAGTAAAAGGAAATGCTGTGGGACTTTCAGAGTAAGGGTTCATTTAATTCAATTCAATTCACTTTTATTTATAGCGCCAAATCACAACCCACTGTTCGCCTCAAGGCGCTGTGTATGTGGGTAAGACCCTACAATAATACAGAGAAAACCCAACAGTCAAAAAGACCCCCTATGAGCAAGCACTTGGCGACAGTGGAAAGGAAAACCTCCCTTTACAGGAAGAAACCTCCAGCAGAACCAGGCTCAGGGAGGGGCAGTCATCTGCCGCGACCGGTTGGGCTGAGGGGAGAGAAAAGACATGCTGTGGAAGAGAGCCAGAGATTAATATCAATTAATGATTAAATGCAGAGTGGAGTATAAACAATACATTTAGCACTGCATTCACTGATTTGGGGTTTTTAGTTTAATAGTGAAGAAAGAAAGAAGATGAGATGTTTAAATGTTGAATGTGTTCAGTGTGGTAGCAACATGTCATCCATTATGGGCATCATCATCATCATCATCACTTCTCCAGCGACTACTATTACATCACAGAAACCTCTTATAGCTTACTCAGCAGTCCGTCTCTGCTCAGGTCTGATTTTATGGCGTTCTTGTAACACAGCCCTGTGACTCATCCAACGCTGACTGAACCCAGTGCAGCTCCAATAGCTGTACGTTCACAGGTGAGCTTACCCTTACCTGCTGTGCAGCGGCAGGTTATTTAAATTGGTCTCCACTCAAACAAAGTGGATGGCCTTCGCTGAACTGCAGGCATTCAGCCTGAAAAAATGTGCAAGCTCTTCAGCTCTGGCATTTCTCCTCAGCACAGGCTGGCTCTGCTCGCAGTCTTTTCTCTTCAGGAGGAGCCACAGAAACATGAGAGACCCCAGGTAGCAGGTAGTAAGCTGTGTCACTGTTTCATGATGCCACGTTTGCCATGTAAAGCACATAAGCACAGTGGGTTTAAGAGGCATTGAAGTTCCAGTCTGTAACAGCAGTTTCTTTTTATAGTGTGCCACTATAAGTGCACATGCTCAGGAGGGAGAAACCAGAGGAGGCAGTGTCCTATTTGCCAGCATCCTTTGGGAGAAGTGGTGTGTGTGTGTGTGTGTGTGTGTGCGCGCGCACAGTGTGTTTTGTTGTGACAGTTTTATGAAGGCTGCCTTTAAACCATTGCAGGAAGCTTGCAGTGAGCACTGATTTGGTTACTTATGGTTAAAAGGTTACAAAAAGTCCTCTAAAATAGTCGATTGTAACCATAAAAGCAAAGACGACGTTTTTATCATTTTCAAACTTTGAGCTCGTGATTATGTTATTTCATTTTCAGGGTAGGGGTGGAGCCTATGTCAGCCGTCTTTCAGTAAAAGGCGGGGCACACTCATGTTTCTCATTTGCATTAATTAAATACGATGAAATTTAAATTACCATAGACAGAGAGAAGTCAAATTCACTCTCGAGCTGTGAGCACGTCCCGTTTCCCCTTTAGAGTTTAATACGATCACATCTGTGTGGCTTTCTTCCTGAGATGGGATGCTGAATTCCACTCCTGCAGAGATGATGCTGACTGAGGAACCCCCAACGCTGGTGTTCCTGCACATCTGTCTCCATTCTTCATCCCGAATGACTTTGTCTCGTCTCCCTTTATCTCTTTTTTACACACACACACACAGAGCACATCTGTGAGCTACAGTAGCAGCAGATATATGACAGCAGATGACAGACAGGGTAATGGGGAGTGTGCAAGCAAAACACCGCTTTAGAAGTGCTGAGCCTGGGAGATAAGCACATCCACATTGGGATAGCCTCACACACACACACACACACACACACACACAGACAGCACCTGTCAGTCTGCCTGCTTCAGTCACAGCAGTTTACACAATAAACAGGTGGTCTGCTTTCCACTTAGGTGCGCACACACACACACACACACACACACAGTGACACAGCTGTTGTGTGTGTGTGTGTGTGTGTGTGTTTGCAGAAGCTCCCTCATTAACACTGCTGTCTTGTAGCCCCTCTGATCGTCTCGTGTTCACACGTAAGAGTCCAAAGAAGGATGAAATTCAAAGGCTTAAAAGCTTTCTGTAGATTTGGTGCTGAGCCAAACGCATGCTTTTATACACCGTCCTGCACTGGGCTCACCCCATCGTTACCACACAACCTGCATTTGACCAAAAACCACACAAGCAGGAGCTTCACAGTGTGAGCGCAACTTGACCTTATTGAATAAGTTACATACAGTCACATTATAGTTCATTTATATGGAAGCGATCCTATAAAAACCAGACTGTAAACTAACACACACACTGATAATATGAAGGTCAGCCATGCATGAGTATTTCTGTTACATTGTTACATTGTAACATATAACCCTGTAGACTCATAGATGACATTAATCCTGAGAACGAATATCTCGGTGTGCACATGTTGTTCTCTCTGTTCTGCCTTCTTTGGGTATTTTGCTGTGTTTTGCTGCGCAGTGCTGCTCGTGTCTCAGTGTTTCTGTGCTCTGACTCTTTATATTCAGTATGTGAATCTCACATCAGCTTCCCGGGTAGGAAAATTCTTTGCATACACTTAAAGCAAATAAACTTTTTGAAGACCAGATTATGGATTCAGGTTAAATAATTGATTAATTTCCATTAAATTGCTTCTGTCTGCCAGACGTCTGGTCTTTTAAAGGGCAGAGGCAGTTTCATGTCATTTCTGGTAGTTTTTTGTCTTGGCTGGAGGAACATGAATGTGCAGGCTCTCAAAACTTGTATTTAAGTAAAATTAACTTATATCTTCTTGAGCAGTGGATTAGTGAAATATGGAAACATATCCATGCTAAATGCAAATGACTGTCTCAAAGAACTGATCGTATCTTAATAAATGTGCAGCCTGCTAAGCTTTTACAGACACCCAGTGGTTACTGTCAGTCTTTTAAACTGACTGCTGCAGCAGCTCTAATATAATCTGTATTTGGGGGCTTTGGCTGGTTTCGGCTCCTCAGCAGCAGAAGATATCTGCAGGGTTCCCGTGTGTTCACTGTCTTCCTGTGAGCAAGAGAATCTCTGCTGGCTCTTTCTTCAAGTAAGACCTCGAAGTATCTGCTGGTCAGCAGGAGGAGGGAATGTGATAGTGACAGGTGCAGCCAACTAAAATAGGAGTGGAGGGGGGGGGGGCAGAGCGGGGCTGGTGGAGGTAATGCTGGAGAAGCGGACACTGAGAAAACCCAGTGTGTGAAAGAGAGAAAGCTCCTAATGTTTTATTCTGTTTTAGTCTCAGGTTCCTTCCATACCTGATGAGTGATCTGCAAAACCGAGTCATCCAGCAGACACGTGCATTCGTAGCATCACAATAACACCAATGTGAAAAACTCTATTATTATGCCTGTAATTGGTTTTCACATGAATGGAGTCAAAGTTGCACTTCACCCGAGGCTGAAGGCGAAGAAGCTTAAAAAAAGGTTTTAATGCGTGCATGTTTTTCTCTGAATCTTTCAATGATGTTCATGAGTTTTCAGTGTTATACAAGTATTAACACCATATTAGAAGAATAGTCTTTGTGATGTTTGCTGAGCTGTTTCACCACAAATGGAGATGCTGTGAAACAGTTTTCCAAATACACGTTCTCAGAGTGGGAAGAAGGGACGATGAGCCAAAGCTAGCCACAGCTCTGCTGTAGAGTCTGCATTTGCACTCGTGTCATAAATCTAAAGGCTGCCCCTGAATGCACTAACTTAAAAGACTTTGGACTTAAATTGTCAGTAGAAAAATGTGTGTTCTTCCAAAAATCAGTAAAATATTTGCAACATATTGTGTCGAAATATGACGTTCAAACTGATCCCGACAAGATTGAGACCCTCAAATTGTGGCCTATCCCAAAGAGCCTGAAAGAGCTGCACTTGTTTCTAGGTTTTGCTGAATATTACTGTCGATTTTATTCAAGGCTATTCCTCCGTTGTTAAGCCTCTACATGATCTTACCGCGGGATAGCCGCCATTGCAAAAGAAGATCAGATCTGCTGTTAATTGGACACACATCTCAATCCCAAGGAGCCATTTGTGAGTTGTTGGTCCAAAGTTTGCCAAGAAGCTTTTGAATCTATAATAGACAAACTTACATCCACCCCAGTTCTTGCCTTTGCTGACCCCCATAAGCCACACAGTCTGCGTACTGACCAAGCTCCACTGGTTTAGGTGCCATCTTGTACCAAGAGCAACAAGGGGAAAGTATGCAAGTCGTGGCCTTTCTAAAAGTGAATACCCTGCACATAAACTGGCTCTTAAGTGGGCAATCACTTATGAAACCCATTTTAACTGAATTACTTAGTTTATTTCACCCACCCTGCTGTTATTGATGCTGAGGACATGGTTTGTTATAGTAAATGATGCTCAGATCTGGTGTGCACTGAATGCAGCCTAAACTCAGAGCCACATCTTTATATTAAGACTTGATTGGATTCACACTGCCTGTGTGTGTGTATATATATATATATATATATATATATATATATATATATATATATATATATATATATATATATATATATATATATATATATATATATTTTTTTTTTTTTTTTTTTTTTTTTTTTTTTAATGAGTCCTAATTGAAGAGCACGGTGTTTGAAGACATGACTGCTTGAATTAAAATGCAGAATAAGGGTTATAAATTAGGCCATCACTCTGTGATGAAGGATGCTGATGGTGCACCTGTATGGTCTCTCCTAGTTTTCAAAGGGAAACCCCATCACCACTCTCCCCCTCTGGCTTATTGAACTATTCCTCTCCTCCACCCACACACTGTGAATGTGCTGTCCCTCACTCTTTTTAAGTCTACAGGAATATAATCGATGTCCTGGGGTGGCCTGCATCAGCACAGTTTAATGGGATCACTGGGCAGAAATCTGGAGTCTAAAGAACGAATGGATATGTTGTTCGTTTATGGACAGGTTTGCAGCAGTGTGGAGGCAGCAGCTCAGTCTGCAAGTGTGGCCTAAAAGGCAGAAAGTGAATAAATATATGACTGGGCTGAGATATAAGAAGGAAAACAGGACATTTTCCTTTTATAAATGCATCTCTGAACCCACTTGTTCCTGTTTCACAGTTTTTCAGCCGACAGTTTGTGATGAGCTGAAGCTGGTTAGCAGCCAGAGGCAGAAACCTCCAGGCAGTCAGGAGTTCATCAGCAGTGTAGAAATGACCCACAGAACCCATAAATGGTCTCAGAAGAACTGATCTTACTCTTTGTCTTGGAGACCTGCTGTATGTCACATATCCTGTTGCCCTGCTGTAACTGGACGACATTCTCCATGAACAGAGTTGTCACTGTGCACAAACTGAACACACAGCACTGTGGACACCAGCCTTTGATCACAGCCGCTGTTACATCTGGCTCCCTGATCCCGGCCAATCTTGTAGGTTCATGAATGGATTAGAGGGAGCAGGCATCACTCACCAATCTGCATCAGTTGCTTCCTGTCTGCTGCGGGCACCACGCCTGCTGTTCTGGGGAACCCTCTGTCTGCATGTGCACCATCAGAGGCCCACAGGGAATACACAAAGGTGTCAGCTTCCACTGTCTGTGCTCCTGCCTGTAAATCTCTGGTGCAATACAAACTTCTGTTGCTGCCAGTCAGTTTGTTTGTCTTCCACTTTACCTCCATCTGTCTCTACTGCTCCCTTTGACCCAACGCTGAGTCCAAACATGGGTTGGATGGGGCATTAAAGGTGCTTCATGTCATGGCCCAGGTAGAAGTTCAGTGGGTCACGTTCTGCCTCCCTCTCAGTACCTCGTAGCTGTCTCGCTCCCATCAAATATGCTCACAACAGATTAACTAATAATGAGGAGTTGGTTTGCAGTTAACTGTCAGGTGCACATCCTCCAAATCCTTAAAGCTACCTCTATTAATAATGCATGAGCTAAGCCTGAGGGTTTGTGTGTCAGCTTTTCACGTGGTCAGTTTGGAAGTGATTCACCCAGTGTGACTTTTGGAAGGACACCGCCCCGGAGCCGCTGATGCATTCGACTTAGCGGTATCATAAATGAGCGTTCAAGAACTGCTTTAAGCATCTGCCAGAAATACTGGCTGAATCTTATTGGTTCTTCCACGAGCCAGTTTGACAGGTAACTGTCTGCTTAGTCTTTTTGGTTCTTTGTTTCATGGCTGCATTGTTAAAGCTATAAAGTTCTGTGGCTCTGCTGAGGAAGACTCAGCTTCTGATCTTCACCAATGATTTTCCTACAAACAGCCAAAGCTCAGATTATTACAGTAAAGGCAACATAATAAAATATTCTCTGTGCAGACGTGGTGCTTCGGGTCTTGCAGTTCTCGACTGAATCCTGTTCAGAGTTTGTCCATGTGAGGCTACAAAAAATGAGAAGCCAGTGGGCTGCTGTGTAATGTTAGGACATACAGTGTGTGTGGTTGTCACCTGATCGCACACCACTAAGTCACTTTTAGACACTTACTAGGTCAGCCCTGCCTCCTTCATGTGGTTTGAGTCTTTTTGCACTGGCTTTAAAACATGACCGCTTTATCCAGTTTATCATCAGTCAGTCCTGACACAGATGCAGGCACTGGTCTGGATCTCAGCTGGGTGCTGTGTAGGCTGGTACTGTTGTTGAAAAATAGAAAATAAAGTTTGGAGTATGTTTCCTCATCCCTCTGAGCTCTGCTGTTTCTGCCAAAAAGTCATGTTTAAAATAAAACTGTGCAGCTTTAGTAACTCTTGACTTGTATCGAGCGCTGCTGCTCGTGTCTGCAGTGAAAGAGAGGACGCATCGCTCCACTTTTGTGGAGTGCAAAGCAGGAAAGGACAGAGAGGAAATTTCTAGGCTGAGGGGGGAGAGACAGATGATAGCCCAGCCAAAGGAAGAGGGGTCACTTTTCAGCCAAAGAAACACTCGAGGCCTCTGGGCATAAGAGATGAGATATTATGAGGTCACAGCTCTGCACTGCTTCCCATTTTCCTGCTATGTGCTAAGCTATAAACATAGAGATGCAAACTCCCTGCTGCCTTCGCCTTCACTTTAGAGCTCCTGCTATTTTCTAACAGTAAGTCATGACACGTTAGCAGAGTGAGACGGCAGCGGGTCAACAAATGAGACGACAGAATGATTCATTAGTCTGAGAAAAGTCGAGAATCTGTCCAGAACCGTGGAGGGGAGATTACTCAGGTTAAATGATGGAAGCACTCATGTAATGACTGAGTAGAAGGAACAGCTGAGAATGTTGAGTGTCAGGTGTGAGGTTCCCATCTGTGGGGTGTTTATTGCTGTATTTACGAGCGTCTGTAGCGTCCGAGCATCGACGAGGAGCAAACTAACGATCCACCGTGAGGCTCGTCTGCCTTACCGAAGGGAGCGGGTTAAAGCCCACGTCACTGGCTTCTTTTAACTCATTCTTTACACTAACAGTCTTTACATTTAGTAACTACTTTGACCCTCTGGGGTCCCGGGGATATGTGGTCGTCTTTGACTACTTTTGTTTGTACCTTTATAGTTGACCTTAGAAACTGTTTACCTTGCCTTGGTTGGGATCATTTTTTTCAGTACCACCTCATGTGTGTGACTGTATATTTCATTTTAACATACTGTATTAACACATTAGGCTTAAAATGACATAAAAACATCAAATCCGAGTAGAAAAAAGTTAGATTGTTTTTTTACTGTAAAAACCACAAACATGCTTAACGAATTATTTTTACAACTTAAAATGCAAATATAAGTTGTAAATTTTTAAAACTTATGTAAAAATATAGTAAACAATAAAGTTGTACACAACTATTCACATTAAAATGCAGGCAAGGCCTCAGATGTTTTTCAGTACAACTATTTGCAGAGCAATCAGGACTCACATTAAGATGCCACACAAAATATTTATGCCACCTCAAAAAACAGTTTGTCCTCCACAAGACTGAGGGGCCGTCACAGACAAAACGTGCCATCAATATTGTCTCTTTTACTACTTTTTCACCTGTTCCTGTGCAGCCAAATGCAACCAAATGCATCATGTTACCATATAATTTTCTGACTGATTGATATGGTGCATTTTTCCACCATTAGGAGAGGGGTTGTTGGGATTTAGTTTGTTTTGTTGTATTAGGAAGCACTTCCTGTTAATGAAACTCCCGTTTTTTGCAGTTTCTTCCTGCACAAAACACGCATCGCACGGGAGGACAATATACAGGAAAAAGTACAGCGTAAATTATGAGGAATAACTCTAGTTTTACTTAGCCTATCAACACAATTTAAAAACTGGTATATAGTCTGAAGTCTGCACTTTCGATTCCCGTTGAAATGGAGACTCAGTGCAGTAGAGTCACGACGCTATGTCATCTTAAATCAGCGATGTCATTTTGACGCACTGGTGCGCCTGTGGACTCCAGAGGGTTAAGTGGAGCATTAGTATCAGGCAGCCCATGAAGGTGCACATCAGATCTCATCGGTGTTGATCGTCTTACACTGAGCTTTATCTGAAAGGTTGAAATGTCTTTATGCAGGCTTAGCGTTCCCTGTGAAGATGATCTGATTAAAGTGGTAAAAATCATAAAACTTACAAATCTCAGTTTTTCTCTCAGCGTGCTCGTCATTTGTTGTTGTTTGGACATAAACACAACCACTGTGTGAAAATGTGCTGCAGGCAAGTTTTCCTCTTTTGCACTTCTTGCAGCGGATATCAGTTTAGTCAATAAGAGGTCAGTATGGTACAACACAAGGTCTGCATCACGTATCGAGTCAGGACAGTTTTTATAGCTTTGCAAACAAAAAATAGAATCTATAAAAACAGCTTAGTAAAGACAACTGCAACACAGATCTGAGGGAAAGAAGTCTGTCTGAATAACTGATGGAAACATGGTGCTAAGTGTTGGTTTTCTGTGTTGAGTGCAGGATGACCAGGTGGTCCTGCAGTGCACTGCCTCCGTCCTGAAGGAGCAGATTAAACTGTGTCTGTCCTGCGAGGGCTTTGGGAACCGCCTCTGCTTCCTAGAAACCACATCCAACGCTCAGGTGAGCCTCTGCTACCCTTCCTGTCTCTGTCCTGTACATCCCCGTGCTTTCATCCACTTTGGTTTACCCCTCTGTTGTTAACACCTTTGCAGAATGTGCCCCCAGACCTGGCCATATGCACCTTCATTCTGGAGCAGTCCCTCTCAGTCCGTGCTCTGCAGGAGATGCTGGCCAACACAGTGGAGATGACTGAGGTGGGGGTCATAACCAGACCTAAAGAAACTAGTAGGAGAAAAATAGGAATATGTGGGAAAAGTATGGAACTTTTATTCAGAAATGCATTCAGGTTTTCATTGTCCTTCTAAATGAAACAAATGGATTTATTTAACTGTCACACGTCTCCACGCTCAGCTGGGACTGCGGTCCTAACTGAGCAGAACAGCTACCTCCAAACATCCATCAGAAAAACTGTTTGAAATGATGCATGTTTGTGCTCAGCTACAAATAATTTATAAGACGTGCTCAGCCATGTTTAGCACCGATAACAGGGAGCGGGATCCTCCAGTCTGTCCTTTTCATGTGCTGTAAGTAACATGGCTGTTTCTAACGAACAAACTAATGATGGGACAGCTGGAGATAAATGTGCTGATTATCCTCTCAGAGGCTTTAATAACGGCCTACATGACCACCATCAGATTTTTGGTGTTTATTATGATTTTGTTACTTGCCGTCTGATACCGCCTCCCCTCCCTTCTCGCTCTCTGCAAAGCAGGCAGTCGATTTGGACAAATGGGTATGTCTGTTAACGTGTTGTTTCCTGTAATGTGTGTCCCAACCAACCTGGCAACTGTCCTTGTTCCTGTCATGTTGGCAAGTGGATGTCCTAGTGAATGAAATATGTCATTTACACACCCTGATTAGATCAGTTAAGCCCTCCCCCTAAGCAGGTGATCGTTATGTACACCTCTGGTGGAGCGCACGTGTATGAGCCCACTGTGTCTAATAACTGTTAACATTAAAAAAGGTCTTTAATAAACATTTGATGCTAGTGTAGGGAGCAGCATTAAATTCATTAATTAGCTACCTCACAGTATGAGACATATCAACAGGGCGTCACTGAGCATCAATCATCTGCATTTCCTGCCAAAAGTATCAACAGCTCATTGATCATAATTATTATTTAACTCTGCTTGATGGTGTTCATTTGTTCTTTGTTAGTCTTCCACATGGACTTGTTCTGCTCTCCTTTGTGTCCTCGTGTCCTCACTGCTGCAGGTGAACATGGTGAAAGGTCCAGATAATAAGGCTGGATGTACACGTGACGGAGCCACTAACAGCTTTGTCTTTGACACATTTGTATCATGTAAGAGGAGATTTAATTATTATGGTCATGTGATCACACACCTCTCACTAAGGCCCATGTACCTGCAGGCTGGCTCTAAAGGTGGAGGAGCTAAAACAGTGGGCGAGCTGAAGGGCTGAACCAAACCCACCGCGCTCGATCAGTTTGGACCCGTGCTCTGATCGAGTCCAACAATAAACATGGAAATGAGCAGAACAGGTCCATTTTAATGATGTTCAGCACATCTGAGTTTCTCCTTTTGTTCAGAACACGTTACCATACTGTTCAAAAGATGAAAGACTGTAAACTCACATACGAGGTTTCCTATAAAGACTTTCTGATCCTCACTTAAAGGGAAACTTTGGATTTTTTCCTTTTCCAGCTGATTACCAGCTAAACAATAAATATACTTATCAAAATTTACCATTTTAATTAGTATATCATCAAAATATCAATTAGCACATCAAGAAAACAAACAGTATCCTATCTGAGTTATTTTATCAGATTTTTATCAGAATGAAAGCTTATCGGGTTGATCAAAGGTCTTAAGCCAGCTTTAGGAGGAACTATTTCAAGCCTGTTATTAGCTGCATTATTGTGTAGTCTAGACGGGTCCTGGTCGTGGGAGCTGAACGATGCAGAAGAGCCAACTTTTCCTACTGATGAATAAGAGGATGAGAATAGCACGGCATGCAGCCCAGCAGACGGTCCCACCCACGTATGTCACCGGACACCCGGAGCTCCGGACGGGCCGATCGCCTTCACGACACAATCACCGACACCTGTCCTAACAAAGCCCCGTGCTAATGCTAATGCAGTGTAGAACTATTGGTGTCATCCTACCACTCGACATACCTGCCCCCCACTCATCCCAGTGGATTATGGGTGCTAAACCCCTAATAAAGGCTTAGCCTTATCTTCCTGTCAACACCCCTAAATGTGTTTGTGTGTTAATGTATCCACAACTGCCACAATAATTGTGTTTTCTTGTTGCATCCCTGGATGTTGAGAAAAGGTAGGATGGTTTGATGTTGTGTTTGTGTGTGAGATTGTAATCTGTGGCCAGGTCATTATTGGTTAATATTTTCATTAAAAACAGTGTGAACTGAACTGTTTCCATACACTGAGCACATAGATACATGTTATTGATCCTGAGAGGATGTGTGCTTCATATTCAGGATCAGTGGATCAAACAAAGCCGAATAGAGCTTTAAGATATTATTGAAAGTTTCAGCCAGCCTCCCATCTCTTCATGTGACCTTTGAAAATATGTCCTGGCCCCCCCATCAGGTCAGTGTGTGTGTGGTGTACAGTCACTGGTGTGGAGTTGTCTGATAAGTATTTTTTTTATCATTTCCCACCTCAGTCGTCCCAGGGTGGAGGTCATCGCACTTTACTCTATGGTCATGCCATCCTTTTGAGACACCACCACTCAGGCATGGTAAGGCTGGAAATGAGCACGGAGTAAATGCAGTCCTATATACGATGTCCTCCTGGTTGAGGTCGTGTCCTCTGTAAAAACTCTCCCCAGTACCTGAGCTGTCTCACTACATCTCGGTCCCTCACGGACAAGCTGGCCTTCGATGTGGGCTTACAGGAGGATTCGACCGGTAAGGCAGATGCATCAGAATACATGATTAGGCCTGGAATTATTCTCTGGTGCTGTTGGATCGCTGTGAGCGTTGTGCTGTTCAGAAGGCTGTTAACAGTCAGCACTTATAGCTGCTGCGGTGCTGGGTGGAAGGAGATAAGCAGTGATTACTGTGAAGTATCAGCATGCTGTTCTTGTTGCAGGTGAGGCATGTTGGTGGACTATTCATCCAGCCTCTAAGCAAAGGTCAGAAGGTGAGAAGGTCAGGGTGGGTGATGACCTCATCCTTGTCAGCGTGTCCTCTGAGAGATACCTGGTGAGACCTTGTTTTGCACAATGGTGGAAATGGACACATCCACAGTATCTGTTTTTATACATCAGCTTCTTGTCTTCTGTTGTCAGCATCTGTCTTATGCCAGTGGAGATCTGATGGTGGACGCCTCCTTCATGCAGACTCTTTGGAACATGAACCCAATTAGTTCAGGATGTGAACTAGCTGAGGGTACAAACCTGCTTTAGACGACCCTGCCTTATTTTTTAAATCTCATATGTGTGAAAAAAGTGCAGACTCATTTTAGGTGTTTGTTCCTTTGTGCAGGGTATCTGACAGGAGGTCACGTTCTCAGGCTTTTCCACGGCCACATGGACGAATGTCTGGCCATCGCTACCCCAGAGGAAGGAGAGGAGAAGCGCAGGTGAGAGGATAATAAAGCTGAGTAGAATAACGTCATGTTAATATGATACCACATACAGACCGTATGTGTGTGTGTGCGCCCGCTCTGCTACAGGATGGCTCATTATGAAGGCGGTGCTGTGTGCAGCCAGGCTCGATCCCTGTGGAGACTGGAGCCCCTCAGAATCAGGTGATTGTCCCCTTAAAGGAGCCATGTGGTGGGTGTTATTTAGCTGAATGCTGGGAAAGGTGAGAATGAGATGCCGCAAATAAATCCTGGAACTTAAACCCGTCACAGATTTTATGGTTACCGGTGAAATTCTCAGTCACGTGATTTATGCTCCACATGTACTAGTACTACTATAGTACTATAGTACTGACTGAAAGGGGTATTTCTAATAGCTTGTCCCCTCTGTGCAGTTGGAGTGGTAGCCACATGAAGTGGGGACAGTCTTTTCGTATTCGCCACATCACGACGGGCCGGTACCTGTGTCTCGATGAGGAAAAGGGCCTCCTGGTGGTCGATCCAGAGAAGGCCAACACCAAACTGTCTGCCTTCTGCTTCCGCGCTTCAAAGGTCAACATTTTATTTAGTGCATCTGGATGCCCGTAGTTATTATACTTTGATTTATTCTCTTATTGACATCAATTATTTTCTCCCACCTGTTCTTTCCTCCCCTGAGCAGGAGAAGGTGGACGTGGCTCATAAGCGTGATGTCGAGGGGATGGGCATTCCAGAGATTAAGTATGGAGAGTCCATGTGCTTTGTCCAGCATGTATCTACAGGCCTATGGCTCACATACGCTGCCCTGGATGCTAAAGCTGCCCGTCTGGGGATGATGAAGAGAAAGGTAATGATCTACCTGCGAAGAAAAGCAAGATTCAAACCTGGAAATGTTGGAACGCTCCGTGAAATAACAACAGACTGCAATGATTTCCAAATCTCAGAAACTCATATTTTACTCACAGTGTACCAGTGATGAAGCCTTTTTCAGGCCTTGCATATTTCAGCAAGACGATGCAACACCACATACTGGAGCTATTAAAGCAGCATGGCTTCATAGTAGAAGAGACCAGCTGCTGATCTGCCTGCAGTCGAGACCTTTCACCGGTTGAAAACATTTGGCACATTTCAACAGTCTTTACCTGTATCTGTGTGCTTTCATATTTGGAAAATCCATAAATAATAATGATGATGACAGACTTTCTGAAGGGTCTTAAGTCTTGTTTTCCCAGCAGTTTTATTAGGAGGGAATCATGTTAGCAGAATCAGATCTTGCAGGAGAAGGATTAGAAAAAAAATGTTGGGTTTCATGTGTTAATTGTGTTCATGTTTCCAGGTTATTCTGCACCAGGAGGGTCACATGGACGATGCCCTGACTGTGTCCCGCTCACAAACTGAAGAGTCACAGGCTGCTCGAATGATTTACAGCACTACAGGCCTTTTCAGGCAGTTCATCAAGTAAGTATACATATTTTCAGATGCAGCTGAGTAGAAATTCTTCATGCTAATGTGTGATTTTTGTGTTCTTTCAGTGGACTGGACTCCCTCAGTGGAAAGAGCAAGTCACCAGGGACGGGGTCGCTTCCTCTGGAGTCCGTCATCCTCTCTCTTCAGGATCTCATCTTCTACTTTCGTCCACCTGAGGAGGAACTGGAACATGAAGAGAAACAGACCAAGCTCCGCTCCCTCCGCAACCGGCAGAACCTCTTCCAAGAGGAGGTAATCAGCACGCTGCCCTCACAGCCTCTCACAGCCTCTCACACACTTAGACTTCCAATATCTATTGATTTTTAACTAAAACTGAGCTATAAATTAGTTTTTGTGAAGGGGAACCACTGAAGACTTTCTCACACACACACACACACACTTTTTTATCACTTTCAGGGCCCTTGTTTTAAATCATATTGAAAGATGTGGTAACCTACAAGCTTTAATCCAACTCTTGCTACCTTTAATGAAACTTTAATTAGAAGTAATTTCAGTATTTATTCAGAAAAAAAAAGCTGAATGTTCTTTTTTTAAACACATCATCAGAAGTTTAAGTGGACATGAACACATTTTATTACCCCGACCCTAACTGTAATTTAACCCCTCTAACCTTCCCCTTCAAGTATGTTCACCAGCAACAAAACAATAAGAATTGAATGATTATGGATGCTGATCCCTTTGCAGGGAATGATAACCATTGTGCTGGAGTGCATTGACCGCCTGAATGTCTACAACACTGCTGCCCACTTTTCTGAATTTGCGGGAGAGGAGGCTGCAGAGTCCTGGAAGGAGATTGTCAACCTCCTTTATGAGCTGCTGGGTATGACCTCTGAAAACACAAACTACACGTGGTCTCTGCTGAATGAAGACGTCATTATTTGTTTCCGTGTCTCCACTGCACAGCGTCTCTGATCAGGGGGAACAGATCTAATTGTGCGTTGTTCTGTGACAACCTCGACTGGCTGGTTAGCAAGCTGGACCGTCTGGAGGCCTCCTCAGGTTTGGGATGTGCTGTACTCATTCCCTCATACACCCACCACCCACAACTGACCAATGGTTTGACTAACTGTAATGGGCATAGCTTAATGTGTTAAGCCTCGGGTACTGTTGTTATTTCCACTTAGAAAATCCTCAGACTGAGTTAACAACACCTTCAATACATGTGAAATATAAAGTCTCCTTACCTTCAGTACCAGGGCAGATCAGGAGTTGGATAAACGGTTTTATTTCTACCTATCAACTTTCTAAATTAGAGAGTAAATAATGGATGTGATTAGGAGCAGTTATTTTGATGACTGGACAAGGTTGAATATTTAACTATTGTGTGCTTTTAAGAGACCCGCAATTCAATTCAGTTCAGCTGCGGTTTACAGTGATCCCTCACCTATGGCAGGGTTATGTTCCAGAGACCCCCGTGATAGTTGAAAATCTGCGAAGTAGTGGCGTTATATTTATTATTTATAAAAATTTTAAGGCTTTATAAACCCTTCCCACACTATTATAAACACTTCATATGCCTTTAAACACGAAAATTTCACAAAAACACACGCAGAGATCAGATGTCAGTGTGACGCGGACAAGGAGAGATGCTGAATGTAAGGGGACAGTGCAGGAGAGCAAACAGACCGATGTATACATATACATATACATATATATATATATATATATATATATATATATATATATATATATATATATAATTTTTTTTTTTTTTTTAAAGTGCGATACAGTGAAGCTGCAATAAGTGAACCGTGATATAACGAGGGACGACTGTAGTTATATACCGCTAATTCATAATACCAGGGCCTTATACTGCAAGGTAAAACCCAATAGTATCTATGCTAGCCAGCAGCTAGGCTGTTTACCTTTTTAATTGATTTTAATTTTTTATTTTTTTTTGGCTGTATTTTTACTGCCAGTGTCATAAATTAATCTCCTTTTTTCCTCTTATGATTATAGGCGTAAGGGTTCCCCATGGTAACTGATCAAACCGTGAGCGGATCCCACTTTATTGTACCAAAAAAATAAACAAATAAAAAAGATCTAAATAAATTCGAGTTCTGTGTGTATAACCCTCTGTACCCGGCCCCCTGTTTCTACTGTTTGTGTATTAAAAACATTTTTTGTTCACTCTATATTTTGACATATTAATGTTAATAATAAACACTTAGCAATAAATCAGAAATAAAAACAGATGTTTTAAATATTTTACTATATTTTACGTTTTTCCTCCCAAGTCCCCTCAAACACTCTGGCTGGTTTATCCAGTGAGTGCAGGCTGTAAGATCACTGTTTACCTCAGGAAGCGTCCACGTTTGCGGATGAGGCTGTAAAACTCCGGGAAAAGAGTCCGAAACGAGTCGCTGAGTGAGGGAAGCTCCGTCGGTATCCGCTACTATTTAAGTAAACGCTGCCGATTTAGCCGCTGTTAATAGCTGTTAGCCGCTGTTAGCAACTGTTAGCCACTGTTAGCAACTGTTATTCACTGTTAGCCCGGGCTGCTTAAACTGTCTCCGAGGTGGATCTAATATTGTGGACGACTCAGACACTTAGCAAATAAATTCTCATATGATGTGAGAATGTAATCAAACTGTTTATCAGAGGAAAGTGTGATGTTTTACGACACTCAGTCTAACATTAGCAGGCATAATGTTAGCTTATAACCAGCTGTTGATTAGCCGGCTCCTGTCAGCTGTCCGGAGGGTCTCAGGTCTGATCTGCTGAAAATCAGTATCTGCGACAGTATCGGGAATTAATGAGCATGAGATGATTATGAGGTGATGTGTAGATCCTGATTAATTCAGTTGTCATCAGAAGAGGATTATTGTTAGCTTTATTTTCTGAGGGCTGTTGTGTTGCAGTGAAACAATAGCACACCTCTCAGGTGATGTGTAGTAGACACTGAGCAGTTGAGCATCAGTTATTTTTTTTACTCAGTTTTCATTTGTTTTCTAGTCAAATGTGGCTTTTATGTTTGTTGAAAGATTTTTTGTTATTGCTTGGATGGAATAAGGAAGTTCTAAGTAATTTGTTTGTTTTAGTCGCATAAATATCACGTGATCCAGAAATAACTGCTTCATATCTGCAAATGAACCGAACCGGGAATTTTGTATGTTACACATCTACTAATATATGCAGTGTGTGTGTGTAATCCTCTCTATGTGTTTAGGTATTCTTGAGGTGCTGTACTGTGTCTTAATTGAAAGCCCTGAGGTTCTGAACATCATCCAGGAGAATCACATCAAATCCATCATCTCTCTCCTGGACAAGCATGGAAGGAACCACAAGGTTAGTTATACTTCACTGCCAGGAACTGGAAGGGAAAATAAATTAGCTCCACATGAAACTTGTGCTGATTTAGAATGATATAGCAACCTGAATTCATACTCATACCATCTCACTCATATTTAACTGTTTTCCCATTAACACATTAAATCTGCACTACTATAATTTCTTGCCAGGATTTTCAGATATAATCACATATACACGACTGGCTGTGGACACATACACAGCACCCATGCTCACTGAGCACATTTTAAATGAGTGTGTGCATGAAGGACTCCATTGATTCATCACAAAATGAAAGAAAACAGATGAAGGGTGTTATGACCTGCTTTAAATCAGGGCTAAATGTAGCTGCAGTTTATCTCTCCTGTGGAGGAGATACAGGTGAGCTGTTTTCACATGAGAACTATAAAGTGGTAAATATCCAGGCAAAAATGATTTTCCTTGTTCAGCTGGTGTCTCGCTGTCTTCTCACCAGCAGCAGCAGTTCTGTTTGTGTTTGGCAGCCTCACAGCATAACGACGGGACAGCTGGTGACCCGACCGAGCCTGACTCATAAAAATGCTTCGTGTTCTTGCAGTTTTTAGTCACTTAGCCAGTGGATAAGCAAGTGATCATTTTCTCCTGATTTAAACATTAAGGTGATAAAAGTGTTCATGCTTCTACCTTTAGGTGCTGGATGTCTTGCGCTCTCTTTGTGTGTGTAATGGTGTAGCTGTGAGGTCCAACCAGAACCTCATCACCGAAAATCTACTTCCAGGTCGTGACCTGTTGCTGCAGACCAGCATTGTAAACTATGCTACCAGGTGCTTGAACTACTGTTAAGTTGTTTTATTCTACATTATTTTCATACTGTTAGTTTTTATTTTATTTTTTGCAACTTTCATAAACTCGTGTATAAAACGCTGACGTCCTTTCTCCTCTGTGCTCAGTGTAAGGCCCAACATCTTCCTGGGTACATGTGAGGGCTCAACACAGTATAAGAAGTGGTACTATGAGGTGATGGTAGACTATGTGGAAGCATTTGTGACAGCACAGGCCAGTCACTTGCGGGTAGGCTGGGCTATGACTGAAGGTTACAGCCCCTACCCTGGAGGAGGAGAGGGCTGGGGTGGTAATGGTGTGGGAGATGACCTCTACTCCTATGGCTTTGATGGACAGCATCTGTGGTCAGGTAAGAGTTCCTGAAAGTGTTTACTAGACTGTTGACAGTAGTGCCTTATGTGTCGTTATAACCACTGTCTTCTCTGCTATTCAGGTACTGTGGCCCGCCAGGTGGCTTCGCCCAATGCTCACGCCCTGGCTGCGGATGATGTTGTGAGCTGCTGTCTGGATCTGAGCGTGCCCAGTATCTCGTTCCGTATTAATGGGCACCCAGTTCAGGGCATGTTTGAAAACTTTAATGTGGATGGCCTCTTCTTTCCTGTCATCAGCTTCTCAGCTGGGGTCAAGTAAGTTCAACATAAACTACAGCCTCTGTTTCACTGTTTATTACTGTAACTGTTAAACGTGGTCATTTCTTTATTTCACTAGTACAGCAGCAAGCCTGTGACACATTTTTGGAGGTACAGGCTATTGTAGCTCAGGAGGTTGTCAGCTTTTAAAATAAAGTTATTTAATTCCAGTTTGTACAGGATCGGTGTAGGACTGTACAACGGGGAAGTAATAATGGCAGCATAGTTCAAAATTACTCCAGCGGTATTTTTCATACTTAATTTTATAACATTTCTTTTGGGGCTTTAAATTATTGTCTAGACTCCCATATATGAGCATCAGAGTCAGAACTCCTACAGCCTCTGTGATGGTTCCTCAGAGATGGGGCTTATGGGTCACTGATGAGTACAAGAAGAGAAACACAGGCTGAGGCGCAGAAATAAAATCAATGTCTTTGTTATTAAGAGTCTTATAAAGATGAGTGAAACATTGTCATGAAGGATTCAGTCGTACATAAAGCTCCGTCATAACGATAAAGACTTGATCCGACTTGTTTTCTGTCACCTCAGGGCTCGCTTCCTGCTCGGGGGCCGCCATGGGGACTTTAAATTCATGCCCCCGCCCGGTTACGCCCCGTGCTACGAGGCTGTGCTGCCTAGAGAGCGGCTGCGTATCGAACCCATCAAGGAGTACAAACATGACTTTGATGGTGTGCGCAATTTGCTGGGTCCTACTCTGTCTCTCACCCACACATCTTTCACCCCCTGCCCCGTGGACACGGTTCAGGTAAAATCCCCTCACCTAAAATCAGCGTGTGAGCTTTTAGTTTCTTTTCCTTTCCTGACGTTCCTTTGCTGTGTAGATTGTCTTGCCACCCCACTTGGAGCGTATCCGAGAAAAACTGGCAGAGAATATCCACGAGCTGTGGGCTGTGACTCGCATCGAGCAGGGCTGGACCTACGACACTGTGAGTATGGTGGCAGCGCTGCAGGTGCAGCTACAGAGGCTTTTTGATTTCATCAGATTTGGATGGTTTGGAGCTTTTAACTAGTGTGAAATGTTTCAAAATGCTGCTCTTTGCATTTATTGTTTTACTGTTTATATTTATTCAGTTTATTATATTATTGTTACTTTATATTTATTCTTCTTTAATATACTTGAAAAACCTGATAACTATGTGATGCAATAAAGAATCCTCAAAGGGTTCAAGTAGAAACATGTTATCTCTTTAATTCCACTGCATTTATAATAATAATAATAATAATAATAATAAAGAGTATGAGAACCTTGATACCTATAGAGATATGGTGAAACTACAAGGTTGTGTGTGTATATATTGATTTATTGAACTGTGAGTAACATACTATGATTTCTCCTCCAGTTCAGGGACGACAACAAGAAACTCCATCCCTGTCTGGTGGACTTCCAAAGTTTGCCTGAACCAGAGAGGAACTACAACCTGCAGATGTCTGGTGAGACTCTCAAGTGAGTAGCAGGTTAGAGTTGAGAGATTTAAAGGTCGGAGGAGAGAGTTTTTGTCCCTGGACATTGTTGGTGATCCCTGTGTCTGCATTATCCCACAGGACTCTCCTGGCACTGGGTTGCCATGTTGGTATGGGTGATGAGAAAGCGGAGGAGAATCTAAAGAAGATCAAACTTCCCAAGACGTATGAAAAGAAAAGATATTTCTTACTCTACAAACTAACTTTATACATTAACTATGTAAATGTTATCTTTCCACTAGCTATGTGATGAGCAATGGATACAAGCCTGCCCCGCTGGACCTCAGCCACGTCAAACTGACACCAAACCAGAATCAGCTGGTAGAAAAACTGGCAGAAAATGGGCACAATGTGTGGGCGAGGGACCGAGTACGGCAAGGATGGACCTACAGCATTGTGCAGGTAATGATATTCTACCCTTAGCAGGTCTTTTATTTCTCTGCTACAATGTATACAGATACACGTCACGTGCATTTTTTTTTCTTTTAATATCAAGCTATTTTTTCGACCCTTTTCAGGACATCGTTAATAAGCGAAACCCTCGTCTGGTACCGTATAACCTGCTGGATGAGAGAACCAAGAAAACCAACCGAGATAGTGTTAACAACGCTGTCCGTACACTCATTGGCTACGGCTACAACATTGAGCCTCCAGATCAGGAGAGCAGTAAGCCGTCTTTCCTCATGTGTATCATGAAAGTTACAAAATCATCTCGGTGTTTTCCTCCTTCTTACCCGTCATGTTTTCCCTCTTTCACTGCAGCCGGCCACGGCCTCGAGAACACCCGCGGGGACAAAGTACGAATCTTCAGGGCAGAGAAGTCGTACGCTGTCACCCAAGGGAAGTGGTACTTTGAGTTTGAGGCAGTGACGACAGGGGAGATGAGAGTGGGCTGGGCGCGTCCTAATGTCCGCTCTGACACTGAACTGGGAGCAGATGAACTGGCCTACGTCTTTAATGGGAATAAGGTCAGTCCACATCTCCAGGGTCACGCTCGTTAAATGGGCTTCGGTCCAATTTAACCAAATTTAGATTGGAGCACTCAGGTTCTCATTAATGCCAACATGAGGTAATAAACTGTAAACGTTTTCTAAAGCAGCCGCAGCCTTTGGAATAGATGACATGTGGGTCTCAAACTGTTAGAAATGTTGAATTTTGAGGAGTGAAGTTCTTTAAATTGTGGGGATTGACAGCATCACACTGTCTGTTGTTTTTGTACAGCTAGGAGGTCAGGGTGGCTTAGTGAGGAGCTGGGGGAGGTTGCTGGAGTGCACTATAACCATGAAACAGAGTTCTGTGGTAATGAGCTGCATTTTATTTGGCGTAACCTTTTCCAGGCCCAACGATGGCACATCGGTAATGAACCATTTGGGCGTCAGTGGCAGTCTGGAGATGTAGTTGGCTGTATGATAGACCTGACTGAGATGAACATCATGTTCACACTCAACGGAGAAATGTTGATCAGTGACTCGGGCTCAGAGATGGCTTTCAAAGACATTGAAATCGGGGAAGGTGAGAACAGTTTTGTATTCGTATCATAGCACCTCGAACTGATGTAGCTTCATTTTCAGTTTGTACTGTAAAGCAGTTTAAATAAGCAGCAGTGTGAACAGACTCTTCTCTTCCTCTCAGGTTTTATTCCAGTGTGTGCCCTGGGCCTGTCTCAGATCGGAAGGATTAATCTCGGTCAGAATGTCAGCAGCCTGCGCTTTTTTGCCATTTGTGGCCTGCAGGAAGGATTTGAACCCTTTGCCATCAACACGAAGCGAGACATTACCATGTGGTTCAGTAAAAGTTTGCCCCAGTTTGTGCCTGTGCCTGCTGATCACAACCATATCGAGGTAAGCATTCAGAGACACATTGATGAAGATCGAACTTTAAAACAGATGGTTTGATTATGCTTAAATCTGTCTCCCAGCTCTCCCGTGTGGACGGGACTGTGGACAGCGCTCCCTGCCTGAAGCTCACGCATAAGACGTTCGGGTCGCAGAATGCCAACACTGACATGATGTTCCTTAGACTCAGCATGCCCGTGCAGTTCCACGAGACCTTCAAGATCCCAGCAGGTACCACCCTTCTCACCCGTGCCCTCACTATCCCTGAGGAGGAAGTGACAGTGGTGGAGCCTGACTCAGAGTTTGAAGTTCTGAAGAAGTCTGCGAGTCGCAAGGAGCAGGAGGAGGAAAAGAAGGAGCCGTCTGTACCGAAGGAGCTCTCTGTGGAAAATCAGAAGGACACAGTGTCGGAAAAGGGAAAGAAAAAAGGGTAAGTTTGGTAGTTTGTCCCTGGAAATGAAGAAAAAGCTTCTGGACTGTTACAGGTGCTGGTTATTACTGTATGCAACAAAACAGTCTCAGCTCCTGCTTTGTCCTTTTGTTTTGGGTGTTCTAATATTTGTGCTGCATTCAAGTAACTTTGGTTCCTTAACAGCAAAGGTTTTTAAAAATTAAACCAGCTTTTTTTCCCTTTTTTTTTTTTAAAGCTTTATTCTTCTGTGCTCAACAGATTTTTCTCCAAGGCCAAAAAGGCGGCCATGACCCCTCTTGCCCCTTCTCCTGCCCCTCCAACGGTGCCACGTTTGGTGGAAGATGTGGTCCCTGACGACAGAGATGACCCTGAGATCATCCAGAATACCACCACTGTGAGATACACGTTATTCTGTGTTAATGTTAGATACACACTATACTGCCAGAAGTATTCACTCATCATCCAGATCACTGAGTTCAGGTGTTCCAGTCACTTCCACAGGTGTATAAACCAGCACCTCAGCATGCAGACTGCTTCTACTAACATCAGTGAAAGAATGGGTCGCTCTCAGGAGCTCAGTGAATCCCAGCGTGGTACCGTGATAGGATGATACCTGTGCAACAAGTCCAGTAAATATTCCACAGTCAGCTGTTAGGAGTGAGGAAGTTTCAGGACTGGACTTGTTACATAAACACTCCTAAACCTGTGGAAAGCCTTCCCTGAACAGTTGAAGCTGTTACAGCTGCAAAGGGTGGGCCCACATCACATTAAAGCCTCTGGATGTTACTCAGGTTCATGTGTGTGAAGGCAGACGAGTGAATACTGTTGGCAGTGCAGTGTCTTATTATACCTGGGAGTTTATCAGTGATGCCTTTGTGTTTTGATGCTATAGATAATCCAGGCCTGCTTCATGTAGTTTTTCCTCCTGCCTGCAGTATTATTACTCTGTGAGGATCTTTGCTGGGCAGGAGCCCTCAGGTGTGTGGGTTGGCTGGGTCACTCCCGACTACCACATGTACGATCAGAACTTTGACCTCTCCAAAGTTCGCAGCGTCACCGTCACCGTGGGAGACGACAAAGGCAACATACACGACAGGTCAGTCTCTCTGTAAATTATCATTAGCGTGGGGCTTTGCTTTGGTGTGATCAATAAACAATAACTGTCAAGAAAATCATTTTTCTTAATTGTGATTAAATAACATGTTTGATGGAGTTTGATTTGTACGTTGATTCACGGTTTCATGCAGGCGGGTTTTGTTTGATGACTAAAATGTGACGTGTTGAGTTTAAATGTTTATTCATGAGACGCCACAGTTACAACATATTTGGCTGGTAGCATCAGTAAATAACATGTTTATGGAATAAAATCTTTGGACTGTAAACAAATTTGTTAATGCCAGATTTTGAACAACATAAAGATGTAAAATTAATAATATATTAAAATAATATAAATATATTGTAACATTAATGATGAATTACAGACGGTTGCTCCATAAAATGAGTCATACTTACAGATATACATAAATACACTACGATCATTATAGTATGATTATTGTTTGGCAGGGCAGTGAGAAAAAGGTTATTTATGTATTATTCAGTTAATCTTAGTATTTGTCATTCAGATGTGGATGTGAAGACGAGCAGCAGAAGGAAGTGACATCAATTTGGTTTTATTCCTAAATTAATATTTTTGAATTCCAGCTTTCTGTTTTTGTTCTGGGGCCTGGACTGCCTGGATGCTGCAAACAGATCATTTCTTATTCTCATAAATAAACACACACACAACACAGTCACAGCAGTTTCATTTCCACCAGTAAGACAACGAATCATAATAATAATAATAATAATGAATCATTTGGAGATCGAGCTGTCAGAGCAGCCTGAAGCCTGAACTCAGCCTCACAGAGGTTACTTTTACATATGCTGACCTCGTTATCTGAATCTTTAACACGAGTATGTATATGAGATAAAGAAAATCAAAGTTCTATTCTTTCCTTTATTCTGACCTTTGATCAGCTGCACTGTTTCTACTCTGATAGATGATCTTAGTTGAGATGAGTTTTAATGCAGCAGCGTTTCATGCTGATTCTTTGCAGTATGAAGCACAGTAACTGTTACATGGTGTGGGGCGGGGACCTGGTCAGCAATCAGCAGACCCGCTTTAGCCAGGAGGACATGGTGATTGGCTGCCTTGTTGATCTGGCCACAGGTCTCATGACATTTACTGCCAATGGAAAGGAGATTAACACCTTCTACCAGGTAAGGGAAGCAGTGCGGTGTATCTGCTGCAGGTGCTGCTGGATGACTTATGTGGCTGTTTAGCTGTAAACCAACGCTGTGTTCCTTCAGGTGGAACCCAACACCAAGCTGTTCCCTGCAGTTTTCATTCAGCCCTTCAGTCAGAACATGGTGCAGCTCGAGCTGGGCAAACTCAAGGTCAGATGCTGCTATTGTCCCTGTCTTTAAAGTGTCACTAATGCAGAACTGTGAGTCAGACCGTGTTGGTGGTCTTTGTGAGTCCAGTCTGGCGTTACTGTCCTCCTGCTGTAACCTTTCTCTTTAATATTGGAACAGATATGGTCCCTCTTTTATTATTGGATTATTGGATGATCCTCTTCTGTCTCCTATCAGAACATCATGCCCATATCAGCTGCAATGTTCCGCAGCGAGCGTAAGAACCCGGTCCCCCAGTGCCCCCCGAGGCTGGATGTCCAGATGCTGACTCCAGTTATCTGGAGTCGGATGCCGAATCACTTCCTCAAACCGGAGGTGGGCAGAGTGAGTGAGAGGCTGGGCTGGATGGTGGAGTGCACTGAACCTCTCACCATGATGGCTCTGCACATCCCAGAGGAGAACAGGTCAGAAACAGGAGCCCCATCCAGAAGACGTTTATTTAATTTCCTTCAGTTTCATTTATATAGCAGCAAATCAGCAGTTTTGAGTTAATACGTCCTGATCGATCCCTGAATCGTTTAAAATCTGCCTTTGGTGGGACTTTATCCTTTGATATTTTCTGATCCTACTTTTTTTTTAAGAAAACGAAAGTCAAATCATTAACGTGTGATTTAAATATAGATTAACATACATTTGTTATGAAACATTTGCTAGGATTATATAAAGCGTATTGATCTTTGACTTCCTGTGCACAGGTGTATTGATATCCTGGAGCTGTCGGAGCGTCAGGACCTGATGAAGTTCCACTACCACACGCTCATGCTGTACTGTGCTGTGTGCGCGCTCGGCAACAACCGAGTGGCCCACGCGTTATGCAGTCACGTGGACGAATCCCAGCTTTTCTACGCCATCGAGAACACCTACCTACCCGGACCGCTGCGCAGCGGCTACTATGACCTGCTCATCAGCATTCACCTGGAATCAGCAAAGCGGGCACGCCTGGGCACCAACAGGGAGTTCATCGTCCCCATGACTGAGGAGACCCTCAGCATCAAGCTCTATCCTGACGTGAAGAAGGCCCACTCCCTACCTGGGGTTGGCCTCACCACCTGCTTACGGCCAAAGCTGCATTTCTCATCCATCAACTTTGTTGGCACTGACCCTGATTTGTATACCATTAGTCCCATTTTTCCTCTGCAGGTAAGGAGCAGAGACAGAATATATTACTAAATATATTAAATATTTTCTGTCTTTGCTCAGTTTTGATTTTCCTTCTGTAGGAGCTGAAAACAAAGGCAATCAACATGTTACGAGAGGCTGTGCTGGACGGTAGCCAGGCCATGCGGGATCCAGTAGGGGGCAGTGTAGAGTTCCACTTCGTCCCAATCCTGAAGCTAATCAGTACACTGCTTATTATGGGCATCTTCAATGACGATGACACCAAGCACATCCTCAAGATGATTGATCCCAATGTTTTCAGTGGAAAGGAAGAGGAGGAAGCTGAAGAGGGTGAAGCTGCTGAGGGAGAAAGTGAGGAAAAGGAGGAGGAGGATGCGGAAGAAGCAGCTGAGGACGAGCTTGAGGACGAAGGGGTCGGTGATGAAGAGGAGGAGGAGCTTAAAGAGCTTGAGAAAGCAGAGGGTGAGGAGGAAGAGGCTGAGCCCAAGGGAGAAGGAGAAGAGGGGGAAAAGGAGGAAGAAGAGGCCAAAGGAGGAAAAGTGGATGGAGAGAAAGCAGAAGAAGAGAAGGAGGCAGAGGCGGTGGACGAGGAAGCAAAAGATGAAGAGGAGGGTCTGGAGGAAGGGCTGCTCCAGATGAAGCTGCCAGAGTCTGTCAAGCTACAGGTCATTGTGATGTTTCAGACTGCTTTGCATCTCTATAGCTGATCTAAAGATTTATATTAGAGCTGTCATATCCATAAATACCTGACAAATGAAAACTCTCACTTTACTCCCTCAGATGTGCACACTCCTGCAGTACTTCTGCGACTGTGAGCTGAGACACAGGGTGGAAGCCATTGTGGCGTTCTCAGACCAGTTTGTCTATGATATTAAGAGCAATCAACGTATCCGTTACAACCAGTTAATGAGGGCCTTCACCATGACGGCCGCTGAGACTGCACGCAAGACCCGGGAGTTCCGCTCTCCTCCACAGGACCAGGTAATCAGGCCAAGCAGGCGTGTTAGAGGTTTAGGAAAGTGAAACTTACTCTGAGCTGGGTTCATACTCAAAATTAACAAGACAAAAAGTCCTGATGGAGTCATAACGTGCTCTCTGTTAAGGTTCTCATGCTAACCAACTTCAAACACGGTCAAGAGGATGAAGAGTCTCCGGTGCCTGAGGATGTGCGGGAGACACTGGCAGACTTCCACAAAGACCTCCTGCTTCACTGCGGTGAGAAGTTCTCAGTAATTAATCATTTCTTCGGGTGTGAAAATCTTTTGGGGGTTTAATGCTATATTCCCTTATTTATTTTTTTCATAGGTATACATATTGAGGAAGAGCCAGAGGAAGAGGAGGTGGATGCTTCACTGAGGGGCAGACTCCTCAGTCTGGTAGACAAGATTAAAAGCCTCCGCAAGAAAAAGGAGGAGGAGGAGGAGAAGCCAGAGGTCGAGGAAGAAGCAAAACCCAGTGAGACCTGGATTACCTGTGAAATAGTTGATCTGCATTAAAATGTCTTCACTGACGTTAACAGTCAAACTCTTCGTCTTCGCTTCACTCAGGCACCCTTCAGGAGCTCATCTCGCACACCATGATCCACTGGGCTCAGGAGTCTTTTGTTCAGAACCCCGAGCTGGTGCGTCTCATGTTCAGCCTGCTGCACCGACAGTATGACGGTCTCGGCGAGCTGATCCGAGCGCTGCCGAAAGCGTACGCCATCAATGCCGTGTCCGTCCAGGACACCATGGACCTCCTTGAGTGTTTGGGGCAGATCCGATCGCTGCTCATTGTCCAGATGGGTCCTGAAGAGGAGCGGCTGATGATCCAGAGCATCGGGTCAGTGTGTTAAATATGAAATATGTGATATTATTTTTATCTTTAGTATTTGTTCTTTGGTATTCTGCAGGGTTTTTCTCTCCCTAAAGCGTGCAGCTGTAATATTTTTCTCAGCCTCACCTGTTCGTCTTACCTGATGACGTATGAGTTCTGCTGTTTTTGCAGGAATATCATGAATAACAAGGTGTTCTATCAACACCCCAATCTGATGAGAGCTCTGGGTATGCATGAGACCGTCATGGAGGTGATGGTGAATGTGTTAGGTGGAGGAGGCGATTCAAAGGTAACTGATGATTTCTAACCTGCCACCTTTCACAGCTGCATTCAGAACCCATCAGACATTATTGATCTGAGGAAATCTTTTTACTTCTTCAGGAAATTCGATTCCCCCAAATGGTGACTAGCTGCTGCCGCTTCCTGTGTTACTTCTGTCGTATCAGCAGGCAGAACCAGCGCTCCATGTTTGACCATCTGAGCTACCTGTTGCAGAACAGCGGCATCGGCTTGGGTCAGTCACACTGTGTACTGTACGCTGCAGAGTACTCATTATGGTCAGAGCTGAACTTAAAAATGCTCCTTCATTTCTTATGAAATGGTTACATTTTGTTAACTGAATCATGCAGTTAAAAAGTTGGAACCTGAGCTGATTCTTGGTGATGGATTAATAAACTCGCAGCTTTCTTCCGTACGTAGGCATGCGTGGATCCACGCCCCTGGATGTGGCTGCAGCCTCGTGTATTGACAATAATGAGCTGGCCTTGGCTTTGCAAGAGCAGGACCTGGAAATGGTGAGAGGAAACACAAATAGGAACAGAGAGGACAGTGGAGCTGCCGTCTCATACGCTCTCCTGTTGTTACATGTGTGTGCTGATGTAGGTGGTGACATACCTGGCGGGCTGCGGACTGCAGATGTGTCCCATGCTTTTGTCTAAGGGTTACCCTGACATTGGCTGGAATCCTTGTGGAGGAGAGAGATACCTGGATTTCCTCCGCTTTGCTGTCTTTGTTAATGGTCAGCTATGATTGCCACATAATGATGAGATTTGTGGCTTTGATTGGCAATTAATATTTACACCCCACTCCCCCTGCCCTCAGGAGAGAGCGTGGAGGAGAACGCCACTGTTGTGGTTCGTCTGCTCATCCGTCGCCCCGAGTGCTTCGGCCCAGCACTGAGAGGAGAGGGTGGAAATGGCCTCCTGGCTGCAATGGAGGAGGCCATCAAGATATCAGAGGATCCAGCAAGGGACGGACCCACTGTCAAGAAAGACAGGCGCTTCATGTAAGTGCTGCTGCAGTGGCTGTCATACAACAACAAATAGTAACTTGGACGAATCATCGTGTAGCTTCACAGCAGTGAAACACGTAGAAAATGATGTTCTTGGCAGGTTTGGTGGAGAGGAACAGCACGAGGAGAACCGTGTCCATCTGGGAAACGCCATCATGTCCTTTTACTCAGCTCTCATTGATCTGCTGGGTCGCTGTGCCCCAGAGATGCATGTAAGCAGAGCAGCTTTAACACTTTTAGATCTCTTAAGCCTCTGTGAAGAGAGGATCTGTAGGAGTTACTTTCATACAGCATGTCTCACTTTTCTTATCTGCAGCTCATCCAAGCAGGCAAGGGTGAAGCTCTGAGAATCAGGGCCATCCTGAGGTCTCTGGTGCCTATAGAGGACCTGGTGGGAGTAATCAGCTTACCTGTGCAGATTCCAGCATATGGCAAAGGTTAGACACAAAGTGATGTAAGAATGTACTTCTGTGGGAATACTTGGCATGAACGGTTTCTTCTGTCCAAACCACAGATGGTCAGATTATTGAGCCCAAGATGTCTGCCAGTTTCGTCCCAGACCACAAGGCCTCCATGGTGCTGTTCCTCGACAGAGTGTATGGGATCGATAACCAGGACTTCCTGCTTCATGTGCTTGAGGTTGGCTTCCTGCCGGACATGAGAGCTGCAGCTTCTCTGGATACGGTGAGAGATGAAGAAGGCAGACCTAACGGCTGCGCTCTCCAGTGTGTCTCTGAGGTATTGCAGTCAGTAAACACTTTGTTTGCCTGCTCTGATTTTAGGTGGCGTTCAGTACGACTGAAATGGCCTTGGCGCTGAACCGCTACCTTTGTTCGGCTGTTCTGCCTCTGCTAACGAAGTGTGCCCCGCTGTTTGCTGGAACAGACCACCGGGCCATCATGATCGACTCCATGCTCCACACAATTTACCGTCTGTCCCGTGGCCGGGCCCTCACCAAGGCTCAGAGGGATGTTATAGAGGAGTGCCTCATGTCGCTCTGCAAGTCAGTACTATAAACTCTCTGTGTAGTAAAATGCTAATTATGAATAATTCTGACTATTAAGTCTTTATTTTCTATTGTTTAAGCTTGGTTCAGCCTGGGGAGGGTTTCGAGGTTCTCTCTTTTCAGAGACAGATCTAATGAGATCAGCATATTACAAACTGTCAAGGACACGATGAAGAAAGTTCTGCTTTTTTAAATGGTTCTGTTTGTCATGAGACCCGTGGTGACGTCCGCAGGTACCTCCGACCCTCGATGCTGCAGCATCTGCTCAGACGGCTGGTGTTTGATGTACCCATCCTCAATGAATATGCAAAGATGCCTCTGAAGGTTAAACTTCTCTTTACTTGTTTCGTCTTTGTTTCATGTCATTTAAAACAACTATGATGTTAATTATGATCTTACATAGACGCAGACTGTGGGAGACCAGCTGATTACAGTAAACTAGTCTTTGGAGGGTCCTTAAGTACAGGTTTTAGTAGTAAAATCCAACAAAGATGTTATAATAATATGTTATATAACACATAATGTTTCAGCTGTTGACCAATCACTATGAGCGCTGCTGGAAGTACTACTGCTTGCCAAATGGATGGGCGAACTTTGGAGTGACCTCTGAGGAGGAGCTGCATCTTTCTCGAAAACTCTTCTGGGGAATCTTCGAATCATTGGCGCACAAGGTGGGAGCTGATTCTGTCGTATTAACCTGCCATAACTGCACGTGGTTTAAGTTAACCCTGCTTCTCTAATCTGAATTTAAACTCTAGAAATTTGATGCAGAGCTCTTCAAGATCGCCATGCCCTGCCTCTGTGGTATAGCAGGAGCCATCCCCCCCGACTATGTGGATGCCAGCTACTCGTCTCACACGGAGAAAAAGGCCTCCGTGGATGCTGAAGGCAACTTTGATCCAAAGCCAGTGGAGACCACCAAGTGAGCACTGAGAGAGCCCGTTACAGGACACGGAGGTCCCCCAGATATAAATATAAACATCAGTAACGTTTAAATATGTCTGCAGAAAAACGTGTTACGTGCTAAAATCCTGTCGTCATAAATGTGAATGAACACATGAAACTACAGGAAATAACAGTGAAGTTAACAGATCATTGTAATAATGTTCATCATTTTCAGCACCATCATCCCAGAGAGGCTGGATCCTTTCATTAACAAGTATGCAGAGCACACTCATGACAAATGGGCGTTTGAAAAGGTTAGTTACAAGAAAAAAAGATGTTTGTTATTCCAAAGTGTTCTTTGGAATAATTGCTGCCATGGGAAAAATCATTTTTCAGATTCAGAACAACTGGACCTACGGAGAGGTGCTGGATGAGAACGCCAAGACTCACCCGATGCTCCGGCCGTACAAAACCTTCTCCGAAAAGGTCACGACCTTTCACTTTAGTCTGAGCCCTGATATTCCGCACACGTGTGCTTAGTGGTGTCTAACCTTTTGTAGTGACCCTGTGTGAGTGCGTGTATGAGTCAAGCTCTTCTTAATTAGTATTTTAGTAATTGCGTGTCTGTTTGTGTGAGTTTTGTTACGGCACGTTTGAGTTGTTACTTTTAAAGCGCTCTGCCTTCTGTTGTTCAGGACAAGGAGATTTATCGTTGGCCCATTAAAGAGTCCATCAAAGCCATGCTGGCGTGGGAGTGGACCATAGAGAAGGCCAGGGATGGAGAAGGAGAAGCGGAGAAAAAGGCCGCCGCCACCACCACCACCCGCAAGATCTCTCAGACTGCTCAGGTAAAAAGGGGAGGAGCAAAAATAATAAAATACTGAAAAATTGTTACTGTTTCTCCCAGTTGGCTCTGCAGGAACTTTTAACATGAGTCGTGAATCATAGAAAATAAATTAAACTGCTGGTTAAACGATGGTGAAATGCAAGCAGTAATGAAAAGGTCTCTAAAGCTCATGCAGACATTGTTACACATAAGGTCCGTTTATTGTCTTCAGGCCACTTATGATCCCAGTCACGGATACAACCCTCAGCCAATAGACATCTCAGGAATGGCCCTCTCCAGAGAGCTGCAGGTACGTCAGCATTTATAAGCTGCAGAAATTGCTGACACGTCTTTAAAGAAGCTGGCAGAGTAATTGTTTGTGTGCGTGCAGTCTATGGCCGAGCAGCTGGCAGAGAACTATCACAACACTTGGGGAAGGAAGAAGAAGGTGGAGCTGCAGGCCAAAGGTCAGAGTAGCTTCTATTACTGGTTTTTAGTGGTGCTTAGCAGCGAGTCTGTTGAGTCCAAAAATAACTTGTGCTCCTGCTAGGTGGTGGCACTCATCCTTTGCTGGTGCCTTATGACACGCTGACGGCTAAGGAGAAGGCCAGAGACAGGGAGAAAGCCCAGGACTTGCTCAAGTTCCTCCAGCTTAATGGATACGCTGTGACGAGGTAGCTGGATCTCTGAGTTTGAGATTAGATCTTTCTGTTTCTCTCTGTTACTTTCATTTTGTTTTTCACCCTTAGGGGTCTGAAGGACATGGAACAGGACATTTCCTCCATTGAGAAGCGTTTTGCCTACGGCTTCCTTCAGAAGCTTCTTAAATGGATGGACATCGCCCAGGAATTCATTGCTCATCTTGGTACTGTGGTTTGGAACATGGAGGATGATTGTACTGTGGGCACGCCTGTTCGACCTGAGATGAAGTACAAAGTGTTTGTCTGTTTTTCCTAACAGAGGCTGTAGTTAGCAGTGGGAGAGTGGAGAAGTCCCCTCATGAACAAGAAATCAAATTCTTTGCCAAGGTGAGCGTCTTCCTTCTTCTTCCTGAGGAAGTCTGAGGAGGCGGTTTGTAACAGGACTGTTGGACTGGAAACTAATATTTTAACAGTAATTTCTGAGGCAGCAGAACGTCTTTATTGGCCTGATTTTTTTCTGTAATAAATATTGATGTCGGGGTGTGTTTGATAGATCCTGTTGCCACTGGTAAACCAGTACTTCAAGAACCACTGCCTGTACTTTCTCTCCACTCCTGCCAAAGTACTGGGCAGCGGAGGACATTCCTCCAACAAGGAGAAGGAGATGATTGCGAGGTACGTGTTGTAAAAGCATATATAAAAAAATGAACTGTACTCTTCTGTGTCCTGAACTGTTTGGCATTGACTTTCCCTTCAGGACAGCGTGATGTGTCTGTCCTCTCCTTCCTCCACATCCCTCATCTTTCTCCTGTTGTGCAATATCATTATTTCCTTTCCTTTACCCTTTTGCTTTCTGTGTACTTCAAACATTTTTCCTGCCTTGTTTCCCCTCTCTCCCTCCCTCTCCTTCCCTCTCCTCTTTTCTCCTCCTGCCTCAGTATCTTCTGTAAGTTGGCTGCTTTGGTGAGGCACAGAGTATCTCTCTTTGGTAAGGACCTTGCATGGTGGTGTCACCATCTCTGCATTTCTTTTCCTTCCTGCCTTTACATACTAATCAAACTGAGTCGTTGGCCGAGTCTTCTCTGTGTTTAGCTTTTGTTCGGCTGTTTTGCTGTAATCTCCTGATTTAAAGGTGTTCACAAAGTGAGCATGAATGTCTGTGATGGCCTCAGGTACCCACAGGTGTTACTGTACTGCAGCTTTGTGGTGTGTTATCATCCTGGCTTATATGAGGCAGTGGATGCTTTGTTGTCATTCTGCTCCCCGTCACCACCATGCATCTGAAATAGGCAGTCACTCTTATATGGCCAGTGGACAGGTGAGCTTGTCTCACCTGTACCTTCAGATCTACAACATGCCTAAATCAAAAAACCTGCTGTTGAACAGTCATATATGTATTTTGATTAAATAGTTTAATTAGATTTATAAGGATTGTACTGTAACTGTGAGTGTGTTCCTGAACATGTTCTGTAACTGTGTTTTTGAGCTCAGTTAACCTGCTATTATGAATACACCTGCAGAGCTGCAGGCTCGCACTCACAGCACACCTTTGCTGTCATGTTTACAGGAACAGATGCGACTGCAGTGGTAAACTGCCTGCACATTCTCTCACGATCACTGGACGCCAGGTACATCCCATCACATCCACAGGCAGCGAGCAAACAGAGTCAAACTCCCTGAGATCATTGTTGACTTCTCCCTGTGCCTCTTCCAGGACTGTCATGAAATCAGGCCCTGAGATTGTGAAGGCTGGCCTGCGTCAGTTCTTTGAGAGTGCTGCCGATGACATTGAGAAGATGGTTGAGAACCTGAAACTGGGCAAAGTGTCCAGTAGAAACCAGGTCAGAGGGCGTTCAGTTTTTGCTCACTGCAGAGTTGTTCATTTTGTCTGGTGACCTGATATCTGTGTTTGTGTATCTGCTGTTTTAGGTTAAAGGTGTTTCACAGAACATCAACTACACCACCACTGCGCTGCTGCCCGTCCTCACCTCACTGTTTGACCACATTGCCCAGCACCAGTTTGGCGATGACGTCATGTGTGAGTAAAATGCTTTTCCCCTTTAAATGAACCGTTTGTTACTTTGTACCAACTCAAAGCTGATGAAGTCGCTCTTTGACGTCCTCAGTGGACGACTTGCAGATATCCTGCTATCGTTTAATGTGCAGCATCTACTCCCTCGGTACTGTGAAGACCCCGCATGCAGAGAAGTGAGTACACACACACACACAGACACACACACATTTCTCCTGGAAGGAAAATTTATTCAGAATTTCAAAAATCTCTTTAATGTAAAACTTTAATGTGTGTTTTTGCTTTCATAGATGAATGTTGCATTCATTTATGTGTTGTGTTGTGTTGTGTTGTGTCGACATTTTATGAGCATGTGAGTCTTTTCCTCCTGTGCAGACAGCGGCCGGCTCTTGGCGAGTCTTTGGCCCATTTAGCAGCTGCTATGCCGGTAGCCTTCCTCGAACCAGCACTAAATGAATTCAACACATTTTCTGTTTACACCACCAAGACTCCGAGAGAGAGAACCAGTGAGTTTGTCTCCTTTTACCTTCATGTTTAATGTTTAATTATTCGGTGGCATTCGTGCTGAGATACTTTCTTGTCCTTTATCTCGTCCCTTCTCTCCCTGCTCAGTCCTTGGACTTCCTAATCAGGTGGAAGAGCTGTGCCCGGACATCCCGGAGCTGGACGTCCTGATGAAAGAGATACACGACCTGGCTGAGTCTGGAGCTCGATACACAGAAATGCCCCATGTGATTGAGATCACCTTGCCAATGTTGTGTAACTACCTCCCACGCTGGTGGGAGAGGGGCCCAGAGAACTTCCCTGAGCAGGAAGGTCAGCTCTGCACTGCTGTCACCTCCGAGCAACTCAACCAGCTGCTGGGGAGCATCATGAAGATTGTGGTTAACAACCTGGGAATAGATGAAGCCTCCTGGATGAAAAGATTAGCAGGTTAGTGAGCAGAGGCTTTACAGTAAGCCACACCTACAGTGAAGGTGGTTCACCAGGGGACCTCTCAGATTATTACATGTTCACATCTCTTATTTGGTGATAACTGGCAAATGTTTTCTGCCCTGTCCAGTGTTTGCGCAGCCCATCGTCAGCAGGGCTAAACCAGAGATGCTTAAATCCCACTTCATCCCCACCATGGAAAAGCTGAAGAAGCGCGCAGCAAAGGTGGTGGCAGAGGAGGATCATCTGCGCATGGAGGGCAAAACGGAGGTGGACAGTGAAAACGGGACCATTCGAGATGAGTTTGCTGTGCTGTGTCGGGACCTGTATGCTCTTTACCCTTTGCTCATCCGCTATGTGGACAACAACAGGTAGCTGGAATTACCGGCACCTACACCTCTGTATTTAATGTGTAGTATTGACATTCAGGGGAGCCTGATATGACAATATCGTGTTTTAGTTTGCATGTTAACGAAGCTACAGTATCTGTAATATACCCATGAAATCCTGGGCCTGTTTAAGTTTCATGAGAATGACCACACACACACACACACACACACACACACACACACACTGAAGTGTCTGCTGTCATAGAGATGTGGAGCTAAATGCAGGATGAGCTTTAGACTAGTTGCAGGTTTCAGGTTGACTGAACAATCAGAGAATCAGGAGAGGACAGAGACAGGAAGTGAAATCAACATCGAACAATAATGGAAACTACCTTTCAGAGTAAAACAGGAAGTAACCCAAAGACAAATATCAAACGCAGGACTTACAGTGGGCACCATAACTGAACCAGGGCGGAGGGAGGTGCAGGCAGAGAGACACTGAGGGAGCTACACACACACAAGAAACACGAACTCTGAATATGAACTGAAGTTAAAGCAAACTAACCAACACTGATCAGGAATGCACTGAAAGTCAGCACGGACCATAATTCAAATAAACATTTTTAAATGTTAGAAAATGCTTAATAACTAGAATGATAATGAAAACACATCAGGAATTAAAGCTCCACCTAATAAAAAGCACTAGAACAGCAATAAAACCAATCACAGGAATAGAAACAGTTGGGCCTGGGATCGAACAGGTTTTAAAGTATGTGGTTCCACTCGGAGCTATCAGAGCCTTTACATCAGCTCAGGGAAACAAACCATCTGTTGCCGTCTTTGTCTGCAGAGCAAGGTGGTTGACTTGTCCAGACCCGGATGCAGAGGAACTTTTCAGGATGGTGGGTGAGGTCTTCATTTTCTGGTCCAAATCCCATGTAAGTCTTCTGTTTCCTGATAGTTTCATAGATATGTTTGTATTTCTCTGTCTGCGGGCAGTTAACATGTTTATGGTGTTGCATATTGCAGAACTTCAAGAGGGAGGAGCAGAACTTTGTGGTGATGAATGAGATCAACAACATGTCCTTCCTGACTGCTGACAGCAAGAGCAAGATGAGCAAGGTAAAAGTGCAGAGCCACCACCCGTTCCTTAGATGTCTGATCCACCTACTCCCATATCTCGAGTCATAACACATTAAGAAACTAAACTCTAATAATTAATGTTTCACTAACACCACCCATCACAAGCAGAGAAAAGGAAAAGGAAGCTTCAGCTCTTCTTTCCTTTCTTTAAGTTTCTGTAGGTTTCTGTGGTTATTCTGTACATTTCCTTCAAAAATAAGTTTCTATAAGAAGACTAATGGGCTGTTACATAAATAATGTCTCTTATTTTTCAGCTCAGTGTAAGAGGCAGTGCATAGACTTTGTAGCAGGAGTGTTGCTAACTGTGTTTTCTCCTTATATCCTGTGTCGGGGTCGGACGCTGGGCCACTAGGCCGGAGATGGAGAGGTTAGACTGTTTGTGCACGAGCGCTGTGCTGATCGCATGGCACCCTGAGTTTGCAGAGGCATTTCATCAAGCTCTCCCACCACCTACCGCAATATCTGCACATATACAGACACACAAACGCACACAAGCAGGGTTATAAAGCCACAGAGACTTCACCACACATCTATGAGTGAATGAATGAAGTGTGAGGCTGGTGCTGAAGCTGGACGTGCTTCTGTGAGTGGGACATGTTTGTGACGGTGTCTGAGGAGTGTGAGCGTGTCGCGATGTGCACGTATGTTTTCGGGTGTGTGTTTGTATATGTGTGAGGAGGGGTCCGGAGTGGCTCGATGAAAGCTCTTTGCTGTAGATCACAGTGGCGTGAGAGGTTTCATGGTGCTCGGCGGAGCAGTGTCGCACTCCTGCAGCCGAGTACCATCACCCTGTTTTCCTTTGACCTTCGGATGACCCCTGTTGGACTCGGCTGTGGAGCCGGTGCTGCTGTGATGTTCAAACCTGTGTCACTGATGCTTGGATTTTTTTCAGCTTTTGTGTCAGAGATTCCTGCGCTGGGACTCTTCTCTCTTCAGTACCTGTTTGGGCCAAAAGTCCATGCCCTTCCTTGCTGTTAGATTTGCTCGGTCCATCAGAAGCACATGGCGGTAGCTGGATCTGTTGCGGGAAAATTAAGCTAGCTGTCACTACATCACCTGAAAACTGTCATCATATTTACTAACTGGAACCGTTACCATGTCATGTTCATTGACACCATTAAATTGTTAAATCAACCTAATCGCTGTTTGATGTCTTGCTGTAAGTAGAACCTCCTCTCCTTGGCTATCAGATGGGCATTACTGTAGTGAGCTTCTGTTCCCTGATCATCGCAGTGACCCTCAAAGCCCAGAGAGGGTCCTGTGAGGCCAGACAACAGACAGTAATGAGCATCGGCAGCCTCTGGATAGGAGGGTGTGAGAAGAGCTCCAGGGCGCTGGAGCTGACCCCATGTGCTGTTCTGTGTGCTGTCCAATGGGCCCGGCCCTGCCTGGCCACTGCACTACTAACAGTGAGCCTGCATTGTGTGCAACAACTGTAGCTGGTGCAGCCATGAAGCACATGACACGCCGTGAAAAGTTGATGTTTTCAGAAAAGTTCAGTTCAGTAGCTGTTCGATATTCTCAGAAGCCTCAAACCGTTTTCTGAAAGTGGATTTCTGTGTTTGTGCGGCGTAGTTGGTGCATTAGTGTTTGATCTGTCTTTAGTCTGGCGGCTCAGAGCAGGAACGTACCAAGAAGAAGCGGCGGGGGGATCGCTACTCTGTGCAGACCTCTCTTATCGTAGCAGCGCTAAAGAAGATGCTTCCCATCGGCCTCAACATGTGCTCCCCTGCAGACCAGGAACTCATCAATCTGGCCAAGATCAGATACTCACTGGTACTGTGACGTGTTTACTGTTAATGTGGGAAGAACTGCTCCAGAGATTGATTTGTTGAACTGAGTGCTTTAAATGTCTGTAGTACAGAAGTGTTGTTGATTTAACAGCAATATAATGATTTATAATAATATGAATGTGTCCACATTCATAGAGCTCTGTTTGTTTTTTCATTCCCAGATTTTTTTAGAGGCTGAAATGTGTGTCAGTGTTAATTATTAAACTGTAGGATTATAAATCTTGGCCTCTCTCACTTGTAGAAAGACACCGATGAAGAAGTGAGGGAATTCTTGCACAACAATCTGCATCTGCAAGGCAAGGTGAGCAGACTTTTATCTGGTTCAGACCTGAACGAAGGTAAGAAACACGTTCTCATGCAAACCTGTTTATTATACACATTAAAATATGTTCCAGGTGGAGGACCCGGCTATGCGCTGGCAGATGTCTCTTTATAAAGAGATGTCTGGAAAGGCAGAAGATGCCGATGATCCAGAGAAGGTGGTGAAAAGAGTACAAGAGGTGTCCGCTGTCCTTTACCACATCGAAGTGGTGAGTGCAGACCACAGGCTCTGAGGCTCTTCAGGAAAACACATATTTGCGGAGTGTGAGAAAATGAACTATTCTCAGTTCACGTTTTATTTTGGTGTTTCAGACTGAACATCCCTTCAAGTCAAAGAAAATGGTTTGGCACAAGCTGCTGTCCAAACAGCGCCGCAGAGCTGTGGTGGCCTGTTTCAGGATGACACCTCTGTACAACATCACCACGTAAGGCTTTGCAACATTAACCAGGACACATTCAGAAGGCTTTATGAAGGGATTAGACCCTCCCTGACTCTGTGACCTCTCACCGTCTGCAGGCACAGAGTAACCAACATGTTCTTGGATGCATACAAGCGTAACTGGTTAGAGACCGAAGGATATTCATTTGAAGACAAGATGATTGACGACTTATCAGTAAGTTTCCCTTCCATTAATGTTTAGTTACTGGCATATTGCCTGTTCTTTACACAGAGGGTGTGTCATGTTTCATACTGTCTATGAATACTTAGAAAGCCATGGAAGAAGAGGAGGAAGAGGAAGAGGAGACCGAGACAAAGCCTGACCCCCTTCATCAGCTGATTCTTCATTTCAGCCGCACAGCTCTTACAGAAAAGCTGTAAGAGCATCTTCCTCCTCCTCTGCCTCAGCTCTGTGATGTCACTGAGACTTCCTGATTCCTGCTGTGTGTTCTCTCCTTACAGGAAACTTGACGTTGACCATCTGTATATGTCATATGCTGATATTATGGCAAAGGTGAGCCCTTTAAAACACTGCATTCAGCTGCATTCAGGAAAGAGTCCGTCCCTGATATTCTGCCATCTGCCCTCAGAGCTGCCACATTGGTGAGGAGGACGAAGGGGGAGAACAGGAGGGGGAGGAGCCATCCTTTGAGGTGCGACAGACAGAGATGGTATGGGGGGGCCTGGGGAAGGGAGACAGGGGAGACAGCGGAGAAGCAGCTCCCCACGAGTGACTACACCACGACATCACACTCGGCACACCCCCCCACCCCATGCTACATTTCCCCTTTCTGTCGTCCTCTCGTTCACTCACACCACTTGTCTACTTCGTGCTGTGGTGGACTGACCTGTGCATGCCTTTGCTGCACTCTTGCCCACCAGTCGGGATCAGTGTTCTGGACTTAAGATGGTTTTTTCCTAAGTTGCATGACTTGAGTGCAGAGAGATGATGGCAGATAAAGACTTCAAAGTGAAATCAGGTGAAGATGGTCATGTGAGTCTGTGCTGGCCAATAAGCTTCCAGAACCACAGTTTCCAAGCCTGCAGTGTTTTGAGACTGTGATGTTCAGTTATGGGATTTATGGGTTTGTTTTGGACCCATTTTCATTGTAAGAATGTAATCAATAAAGTCTGATACTTATTCATGGTAATTTTCTTCAGTTGAACATAATTTCTGTTCCTTTTTGGACCTGATTATGTAAAACTGAGTAAGAAACTGATGCCTGTTATTGGTTAAGCCATGCTGCAGGTTCCTCACAGCTCTCTGTGGTCCGTCTCTCCCAGACAGGCACCACCCTTCCTGACTCACACCTCACCTGCTAATTTGGCTGTGTTCACCTGTATAAACTCACCTGAAAACTCTAGTTTGAGTTCTAATAACTGATTTAACTAACTGACTGGTTTTTGTTTGTCTTTCCTTTGAATTGGACGGTGCTAACAGTTCTCCCTCTCTGTGCTCACCAAGACTACAGTAAAAGCCTGCACAGTCAGCCGTACGGTCCTGAGCCCAAACACACTCACTCTCACACACACACGCACTCACACACACACACACTCACACTCATGCTTAGCAAAATCTCTGTAACCAGAGAAAATTGCACCCATATGTTTTTATACACGTCAGGCTCACGAGGGAGGGGGGCGGAGGGAGGGAGGGAGGGGTAGGTAGAGGTCTGGGTGCTTCGGGTGGGGCTCTGCATGATGTGCAGTGGGTGGGCACTTGTACTGCACCCTGGAATCATATGAATATTGTGTGAGCAGCAGTGAGTACTGCATTATGCTGCAGCATGACAGTAAAATGAAAACTGTTTGTGTTTTTGAGTCATTTCAGTCCTAATATATCAAACAGGAAGCCGTGTCTGCACACATTTAAAAGTCCACTTATATTTATTTTTTCAGAAGTTTCAAAAGAAATCATTAAATATCGATGTTAATCTAAGTGCAATGACTTCACTCTAGACACGACCAGGGCTCAATAACTAAATGTTGCTCGTGATCAATACTCCGTTTTCAGTGGATATTTCCTGGATGATTTTATTGAATACATTTTTAATGTTATTCTGATGACCTGGTGGTCTGAAACTTCAGTTTCAGTTTAATGTCCCAGAGCTTGAACGTAGGCAGGAGTCACAGCTGCAGGCAGCATAACGTCAGGCTTGAAGCGCCCTGAGCTGCTCTGTTGGAGCAGGGCTGCACGCTGTTCTCCTCCAACCACTGATGCTGCTTCCTGGGAACAATGTGTGACGCGTGCTGCGCTCTGGGACCGAGTGTCTGTGCCTGTAAAAGAAACTGGAATGTCTCTAATACACAGTGTGTCCCACTGAAGAGTGTGTTTGTGTGATTGAGGGTCCCGAGGATTTCCAGCACTAAGACAGTCTTTGTTTTTAATCAAGTCCACTCAACCCTCAAAAAGAATAGTTTAGCATTAATGAAGAATATTGAAATACAATAATGACAAAAACAGAGAGAATCACTTCACCCAGCTTAGCAGAAGGAGATGTTAAGACGAGCTTTGATGTAGGTGATAAAATAAATGAAAAGTAAAAAAGTTATAGTATACGTAATGAGATACCATTATGCCAAAAATGGCAACAAAACTCACGAGATACAATTAATTTAATATTACAGTTAATTAAGCCTGTTTGTTCCAGCCTCAAACTAGGACTTCTTTAGCTTTAACCTTTGCAGTGAGTACCAGCAAGGCTGTAATTATGTGTGTGTGTGTGTGTGTGTGAGAGAGAGTGCGGGGGGCAGTGCAGTCTCTGTTGACGGGGTTACAGTGTGTCCTTGCTGCTCTGCTCCACAGGAGAAGGAGATGGAGAAGCAGCGGCTCCTGTACCAGCAGTCCCGTCTGCACAACCGCGGGGCTGCAGAGATGGTGCTGCAGATGATCAGCGCCTGTAAAGGTAGCTGCTGCACCCTGGATCTACACACACACGCAGACACACACACACCTTTTTATTTGTGCAAACATTGTTTTGATTAATTTCACTATAAGCTGCCACATGTCAGTTGACCCTGTGTATAAAGACATGTAAAGTTTGGGGGCGGGACTACTTCAGCATCGCTGCCATGAGGAAGGTTTCAGGAGATCGCTCCCATCGTTCTTTATTAAACACTTTTGTGGCAGGTGAACACACCTGTCTGCGCAGACATTTCTGCATCAAACCTTCTTGCTGTGGGTTCTTTGACTTGTAGTGTACATTATTGATTAATGTCATTTGCACTATTTGCTAGAATTCAGTTTTGCTCAATCTCAGTCTTATTTTTTATTGGAGTTCATTTTTAGCTCCCAGTGTCTCGACCTTGGCAGCGCGGCGTCTGTCCCACAAAAACGTTACTGGTGGCTGTAACTGGAGAACGATGGGATGTTCATTCACACCAGAGATGACTTTACTATAACAGCACTTTGACCCCGCCCCCCTCGTTACGAATCCAAAACAGTCGAGCGTTGCCACCCCCTCTGCAGTGCTCTTGTTTTTATTTATAACATGTTATAGAAAATGTTGCATTACCTCACATCTACCTCCCTTCTGCCTGTTGTGAGGCGGCTCAGTATGAAACCTTTGTGAAAATATTTGCTTGTTGGTCGAGAAAATCCAGGTGTGCTGTTTATATTATGGTATGTGCTGGTTTCAGGTGAACCTGGAGCCATGGTTTCTTCTACACTCAAACTGGGAATCTCCATCCTCAATGGAGGCAACAGTGATGTGCAGCAGGTAAGGAGCCTTTGTGAGACTTACGCAGCAGACTGACTGTGCTGTCTGTCTGCACTGTAACAGGTCTGTGGTCTCTCTGTGTGCAGAGGATGCTGGACTACCTGAAGGATAAAAAGGATGTGGGATTCTTCCTCAGTGTTCAGGCGCTGATGCAGACCTGCAGGTCTGTGACAGTCTAGTTGTTACGGGGGGGGCTGTATCAGTTTTTGTATCGTTTGAGCTCATTAAGTGTTTGCTGTTAACAGCGTTTTGGACCTGAATGCCTTTGAGAGGCAGAATAAGGCCGAGGGACTCGGGATGGTTTCAGAAGAGGGCACCAGTGAGTAGGGTCTGCAGCTGTGAAACACACAGTGCATACAAACATCCGCATCTTTGTTCTCCTTTGTTTGTGATATAATGCAATAGTTTCCTAGTGTCAGTGTTTAGTGTGTGCATTTGTGTGTGTCCGAGTGCCTGTTTGTATGCGCCTGGTGCAGGTATGTGTCCACACATTTGTATTAGCTGCAGCATTTTGACTGTTAAAGTATGAAAGTGTTGATCATTCACTGACTGTGGTGAGAATTCTGGACTCACTTCGTCTCTTTGTTTTCTCTCTCCTACATCTTGTTCACTTTGCCCGTTTCAACTCTTTACCCCTCATGCCTTCGTCCTTCCTACGCATCAATCACGGTTCACAGATAAGAAGCTAGAACGTGGTAAATGAAACTTTGCTGTCATATTTTTCTCTCTCTTCGCCTCCTTCCTGTCCTCTTTGTCCCTTTTAGCTCTTAGTCTTCTGACTAGTCTTTCCCTTGCTGTGAACTTAATATGCATTTCATTTCACACTCAAGGACACAGTAAGATTAATCTTCAGAGTCACTCGTTCTGTTGGATTCTGACACACAGCCATGCTGCATCCAGGTGTTATTTTTCTGAAGTGACTGTGAAGTTTAATTTTCATCCTTGAGTGTTTTATCACAGATCTACTGTAACTCATCAATCTCTGTGTCAGTACAGATCAATGGGAATGAAATGTGACGTTATTGCTTTAATAAAGTGACCTTGGTCCTATAAACTGAACTGCAGGCGCAGTGGGAACTCTTTATGCTCCGTGTTTCTCCCATTTGTATAATTTAAACGTAGTTTGTTCACGTCTTCTGTTCAGGGCTGATTTTCATACATTTACGGTGTATAAACTTCCACAATGACCTCAGATCATTTTACATCATCGGTGTCGTAGCGTTAATGAAATATCAGGTCATAATATTTAATCGTGCTACAGCTGAATATAGTAAGAAATGTAACAGCTGCTGGATAGAGTCTGTGATGTAACGGCCGCGGCAGGTTATCGGCTGAGTTAGCTCCAAGCTTTGGCTGATCCGCTCCACGTTTGTCCGTTCCTCTTTCTCTGCTTGCACACAGCGTATGATGTGATGGTTTAAACGGGTAATGAACAAGTCGTGAAGTCTTCTTAGAATTCCAGATGTTGCTGAATCTTTGCAATGATGTATTTTGTACTCATAGCCGGGTGACTTTGGCGTATGTGATGCTGCCCCTTTGCTCGCTACACGTATAGGAATATTTAACACCAGTCCCACTGATTTGTCCCGAGGCATGTGTCCATGACTGTTTCAAGAAAACAGAGAACCGGCATCCCCGTCACGGCTGTGTTGTGTTTTGCTGATGTCAGACATGATGAACTCTGAGCATGCTGGTGCATGCTACTGGAGAACCAGAAGATGTAGTGAAGTGTTTAAGTTAGATCGTGGAGTCAAACTATGAAAGTCTCTGTGAAAATACTGAGTATTAGCTAGTATTAGGTAGTATTAAATAGGGACTACAGTGTTGTCCTCCGACATGCATACTGATCGCTAACAGGACTTTACAGAGTTCAGTAGATCTGTACTGCATGATGGTGTGCTGTGGAGGTTTTATCTGTATTTATGTGTTTTTGTGTTGTCCTGTGATTTTGATGTGCTTGTTTTCATTGTCCACTACTGTGTGATGTGGCTGTCATTTCTCCTCCGTCTGAGTTATGCAGGTTTTTGTGTTGATGCAGGTTTTGGTGTTGATGCAGGTTTTTGTGTTGATGCAGGTTTTGGTGTTAGTATCTGGACAGCTTGTTTGGAGGGGGAACTGATGAAAAGTGGGCTCGTTATGGAAGCCAAGGCTTCAGAGTGTTTGTCCTTTTCACTAAGAATGAAAGCAGGAGCATAGTGTGAGGTGGAAGTAGATGTAATTTCTAACATTTGTGCTCAGTCCATCAGTCATAGACTCAACATTCAAACATGAGTTTACACAGAAATGCATTAAATAATATCCACCTATGACCCATTGTTTACAGTTTTATTGCTAAATGCATCTAAATCCAGCAGTGTTAAGTGTGGATGAGCAATGTAAAGTTGGTTTATAATAATGAACCACTCCATGAGTGCAGATTTTTAGTTAATGCAGGTAATCTAACCTGAATACTGAAAAATCTGCTTTAATTGCTCATTTTAACAAATCGCTGAGATAAAATGATGTTTTGATTTCCTTGTGCATCTTTCATTGTTACATTGTTTCTGCGAGGTGAAGTCAAACAACATTAAGATGCAAAGTTATCCCAAAGAAAGTGTAAATGTTAAGTAAACATGAGGTAAAGATTCCTTTGCTTCCATTATAACCTTTGTGTTATCTTGTGCTTCACTGTATTCTAACAGAATAACAGCAGAATGAGCTCACATGTACTCTGTACTGGGACTGCTGCATACATTCATTAGCACGCCTCTTGTTGTTCATCCTAGATGAGAAAGTGATGGCAGACGATGAATTTACGTGCGACCTCTTCCGCTTCCTTCAGCTTCTTTGTGAGGGCCACAATAATGGTAGGTCTGTGAACCGTCCACCAGGGGGAGTGCTGCTCGCTTCCTTTAAAATGTGCTGTTGAAGGCAAAAATTCACTGAACCTTTACACATATTTAACTTGTGTAGATAACCCGGGTTTAGTATTTATTTCCGTAGTTGTGTACGCCACCTTAAACATGTGATTGAAGTTCAGACTTTCTGCTCTGATTTGAGGAGTTTCACCAAAGTTTGCTTTAACTGTTCAGGAATTACAGCCATTTTTTCCAGAGGCTCAAAATGAATTGGACAAATAAAAGATCATTTTAAATATAAACACTGTTTTAACTTGGATGAAATCTTTTGGCATCTATGACTGCCTGAACTATCTCAGGAGCCACGGGCATCACCGAATGCCATGTTTCCCCGCTTGCACCTTCAGTTGCTACTTGTTTGGAGGCCTAACTGAAAATCCTGCTCTGTTGAGTTATGACCAAGTGAGTACCTTGGTCACTGAAGAATATTTCTTTGCCTTGAGAAACTCTTGAGTTGCGGCATTGCTCTGGGCCGTTATCATTTGCATTATGAAGCACTTCTGCCTCATGTGTGTGAATCTGAGCAGAGAGTACAGCCCTGTACACATCAGAATTTATCCCACTGCTTTTGTCAGCGGTCACATCATCAACTAGAAGCACTCAGAGGGCGCAAACCTCCGCCAAGGCCATAGGGTCACTGACGCTGTAATACGTGTATCTAAATACTGTGAAATAATCTTTCATCTTTCCCAGACAACAATAACCCCCTATTCCGCAATAGTGAAGAATCCTTAAAAAAAGTCCTGGATCCAGATCGTGATCCGGATCACCACCAAAATTTAATCACTTCTTCCTCTTGTCATTTCCAACCACTCCACAAAATTTCATCAAAATCCGTTCATAACTTTTGGAGTAATCCTGCTGACAAACAGACAGACAGACAGACAAACCAACACGACCGAAAACATAACCTCCTTGGAGGAGGTAATGAACAGTAGCATCTCTAGAGCACAGACTTTGACAGCGATGTGCCTGCCATTTGACTCCATTAGATGGTGTGAAGTTGTTGGATCAGGTGGCTGGGGAAGATGCTGTACAGACCTGGCGCATCTAAACGTATCGTGAGGGCGTGCTGGGAACGCCTGGCAAAAGCCCCAGTCTGCGAGATCTTCCACTCCCACCTCCAGCAGAACTTTGACAGCATTCCGAGGGAGGCTGAGGACATTGAATCCGAATGGACCATGTTCTGCACCTCCATTGTTGAGGCTGATGCTCAGAGCTGTGGCTGCAAGGTGGTTGGTGCCTGTCGTCGTGGTTACCCCCGAACCAGATGGTGGTCACCGGAGGTGAAGGGAGCCATCAAGCTGAAGAAGGAGTCCTATCGGGCTTGGTTAGCCTGTTAGCCTGAGGAAACTGACAGGTACCAGCAGGCCCAGCGGAGTGTGACTCGGGCAGTGGCCGAAGCAAAAACTCGGGTGTGGGTGGAGTTCATCAAGGCCATGGAAAAAAGACTTTCGGATGGCTTTGAAGCAATTCTGGAAAGCTGGCAGGCGACTCAGGAGGGGAAAGCAGTGCTCCACTCACACGGTTTATAGTGCGGGTGGGGTGCTGCTGACTTCAACTGAGGCTATAGTCAGGCAGTGGAAGGAATACTTCGAGGACCTCCTGAATCCCACTGACACGCCTTCTGTAGTGGAAAGAGGGTCTGGGGATGAGGGGGATGACTTGCCCATCACTGGGGGTGAGGTCACTGAGGCAATTAAACAGCTCCTTGGTGGCAGGGCCCCTGGGGTGGACGAGATTCGCCCTGAGTTCCTGAAGGCTCTGGATGTTGTAGGGCTGTCTTGGTTGACATTCCTCTGCAACATCATGTGGAGATCTGGGGCAGTGCCATTGGATTGGCAGACCGGGGTGGTGGTCCCCATCTTTAAGAAGGGACATCGGAGGGTGGGCTCCAACTTTTGGGGATCACACTCCTCAGCCTCCCCGCTAAGGTCTATGCCAGGTTGCTGGAAAGGAGGGTCCGTCCGTTAGTCGAACCTCGGATTCAAGAGGAACCATGCGGTTTTTGTCCTGGTCATGGAACGCTGGACCAGCTCTTTATCCTCTCGAGGATATTTGAGTGTGCGTGGGAGTTTGCCCATCCAGACTACATGTGCTTTGTAGACCTGTAGAAGGCATTCGACCATGTCACTCGGGGTGTCCTGTGGGAGTATGGGGTGTCTGGCCTGTTGGTGCGGGCCATTCAGTCCCTGTACAACCGCAGAGAGAGCTTGGTCTGTATTGCCACCAGGGCTGCCCTTTGTCACATATTCTGTTCATAATCTTTATGGACAGAATTTCTAGGTGTAGCCATGTGGTGGAGGGCTTCCTCCTTGGTGGCCTCAGAATCTTGTCCCTGCTCTTTGCGGATGATGCGGTTCTGTTGGCTTCATCAGGCGGTGGCCTCCAGCTCACAGTGGAACGGTTTGCAGCCGAGTGTGAAGCGGCTGGCGTGAGAATCAGCACCTCTGAGGCCATGGTCCTCAGCCGGAAAAGGGTGGAGTGCCTACACCAGCTCAGGGATGAGTTTCTGCCCAGGTGGAGGAGTTCAAGTATCTCTTGGTCTTGTTCAAGAGAGATGAGAGAAGGGAGCGGGAGATCGATAGACGGATTGGTGCAGTGTCTGCAGTGATGGACACCTCTTGGGTGAAGTGTTCCAGGCATGTCCTACCGGGAGGAGGCCCCGGGGTAGACCCAGGACATGCTGAAGAGATTATATCTCTTGGCTGGCCTGGGAACGCCTTGGGGTCCCTCCGGATTAGCTGGTGGAGGTGTCTGGGGAGAGGGAAGCCTGGGCTTCTCTGCTTAGGCTGCTGCCCCCATGACTTGGCCTCGGATAAGTGGAAGAGGGTGGATGGATGGAAATAATTCTTTCATCGTGCACTTTAGTTGTCATCTGCAGCCTTTCGGGCCTTTGGGTGCTGCCGGGGTGGCCGCTGCACTTCATTCTCTTTAGGAACGATTCGGTCACTCCTAAAATATTTCACTGTCTCTCTGATGGGTTCATTTAGGATTGAGAAAAAAAAATTAAAATAAATAAATAAATTGGATTCCCAGCCTCCTTCACTTACATTAACGTCTCTGAAAAGATTCAAAATAAATGTTGAATCAGTCTGAATGTTGTTTCTGTTCATTTGTCATGACATTAATTTGGAGCCTCTGAAATTGGAGAACTGGGTATAAAAATGGCCGTAATTCCATTGTCTTCAGCTTTAATACACACATTGATTTGTTTTTTAGTCCACTTTGGTGGAACAAAAGTGTGCAGACCTAACTGTAAATACAAACTGATCCTCGCAGATATCCTGATGCGTTATCGTCTCTCTGAATTTATAAAAACAGACTTTGACTTTTTTTTTTTTTTATTCTTTGACTTCTGTCAGATTTTCAGAACTACCTACGAACTCAGACAGGCAGCACAACTACGATTAATGTCATCATCTGCACTGTGGACTACCTGCTTCGACTACAGGTCGGTCACATGTTACGGTACTCACCTGATCTTAGTGTCACTGAGCTGTAAGTGACTTACATGCAGGAAAGCTGGTGAAATATCTTATTATTGACTTCTAGTTGAGTCTTAAATACATACAGTGTGTCATGGAAATCAGACATTACAGTTAACTTCTCAGAGTTTAGTTTATTTTTGAGAGTTAAGGAAGATCAGCCAGGATGAAAAAATACAGCTGAAGTTCAGTAAACATGAATGGCATTGTTCCAGATATGTTTTCACTATTGTTTCTCTCTTTTTAATGGCAGCACCTCCAGAAGGGGGGGCTGCATGGCCACAGTTCACCTATCTCCCCATGTTTGTTCTGTTTGTCTTCTTGGATGGGTGTTCTGTTAACTGTAATTTCCCCATTGTGGGATCAATAAAGTATCATCGTCATCATGAAGGTGCTAACATCACGCTCTTCCTCCTCTTCCTCCATGCAGGAGTCGATTAGTGACTTTTATTGGTACTACTCAGGAAAAGACATCATTGATGAGCCTGGAAAGAGGAATTTCTCCAAAGCAATGACTGTGGCAAAGCAGGTCTTCAACAGCTTGACTGAATACATCCAGGTAAGAATGTCACTGTATGAATGATGAGAAATCATAAGACAGGATTTCTATGGGCCATGTGGTACGGCACCCATCCCGAACTCTGTACATCACAGGGTAACTGGACTGATAAAGAAATCATCAATTTCCCCTTCTTAACATATTTTAGGATACGCCTTCTTCAAAACCAAACATTAGCTTTGTGTCCACTGAAGGTTTGAAAGCACCTGAATGTTCTCTTCATTTTCAGGGTCCCTGTACTGGGAACCAGCAGTCTCTGGCCCACAGCAGACTGTGGGATGCTGTTGTGGGCTTTCTACATGTCTTTGCTCATATGATGATGAAACTTGCTCAGGTGAGGAAGATTAAATTCATTTATTTTCAATCGTTTTCTTGTTTTTATTTCTGTGTTGGGTCGTTTCCACTGGGAATCCAAGAAAGCATCATAATGTAATTGTACTCGTTTAGTTTATAATTAGTCTCAGGGTTCCTGCAGAGTAAAGTATGTATTTATTTACTTTATTCGGCAGTTTTTATCTCCTCTTTTTTTTTTCTCATATCGTTTCTGTTGAACATTCAAATTTAATTAAAACTAGTAAAAACTGAACCTGGAACAGCTGAGTTTATGCTAAAGTAAAAATCATTCACATTAATTATAGTACATCATAATAATTAAACCTGGTTGCTGTTATGTGATTTCTTATTGAACATCTTGGTTTATTATCATCAGATGCAGTTATATCATTTAGACTGTTTGTCTGCGTATTTATTAGCTGCATTAATTGAATCAACGCTTGTTTGATTTTCAGACGTGTTTGTTTGTCAAAGCTGCAGAAACTTTGGCTCCTACATCAGCAAAGCTGATTCAGATAAACAGGATTTTAAATGAAGTTGGCAGAAACGATGTGAAAACTCCTTTTAGTTTCTTTACAATTTTATGATTCACTATAATAAATTTAATCCACATAATTAAAGTCCGTCCATTTCCTGAGCGGTGCGAGGTGTTTGCTTTGGGCCAGAGTGTGTTTGCTTTCAGTAACGTGTGTGCAGTGTGACGCTGCAGATTAAAATGCATTTCTGTATCTTTATATCATAAACATGACTTTTGGTTTAGATAGTTTTGTTATGCATAAAAAAATAGAGCTGTGATCATAAATCTGCACAGACTTCAGACTGAGACCGAGAAAAATATGCTGGCTTTGTTATTAAAATAGAGGCTGTATTACAGTAACATTCAAGCTGAGATGGTACAAAATGCAATAAAAATGTTGCTGTATAACATTTTTAATCTCATGTGTAACTCTGTTAGATGCACCCTGATCCTGGACAGCGAAACGGCGTAAGAACCTGTCCTCACACCTACTCCATTTCATTTCTGGCCTTCTTAAAGCGCTCATGCTGCCCTCATTCTGCATCATCTACATGCTCCTCTGTGTGGATTCTCTCTGCAGCGCTTTTTGCTTTTATTGCATCGATGTGGTTTCAGGGTTACTTACTGTTAGAAAAGTTTCTGCTCATTTAGCTGGTTCATTTAGGTGTTTATGAGATGTGAAAGGGTAGCGCTGATTCTGCAGGCAGCTGTTGTTGGCTTGTCATGACATCCTTTTCCTGTAGATCTCCACCAGCCTGACAGCGACTACAGGCTGTCTCAAATATTTGAGGTTCTTCGTATCAGCTGGTGCAGGCCTTCAGGAGTGATAAGATTAGCGTCTTCCATCCTGCAGCCTCTTTTTCAGATTAAGGTCGTTAGAAGAGCCATTTTCTTCCCTCTGCTTCTGTTTCACTTCCCATCACAGCCACTGTCCTACTTGTTATGTAAAAATGCATATTCTTTATTTAAAACGCAATCCCAGGATCACTTTTGGAGTAGAGCACACTCTGAGGTAGTCCCTTTCACTTATTATAAATGAAACTGTAATGTATGTTTAACATGGCTGTTACAGTAAGAAGCCTGTCTGTCTCTGCTGCAGGACTCCAGTCAAATTGGTCTCCTGAAGGAGCTGTTAGACCTGCAGAAGGACATGGTAGTGATGCTCCTGTCACTGCTTGAAGGTGAGATGTTCCTCTCAGGCTGCTGGTGTCTGCTCCTTGGTGTCAGATGGATTCTTATTGTCCTGATCTCCTCTCACTCTGTGCTGCTTTCAGGGAACGTGGTGAATGGCACCATTGCCAGGCAGATGGTTGACATGTTGGTGGAGTCCTCCAGCAACGTGGAGATGATCCTAAAGTTCTTCGACATGTTCCTCAAGCTCAAGGATATCGTGGCGTCGGACGCCTTCCGTGACTATGTGACTGATCCACGTGGTCTTATTTCCAAGAAGGACTTCTCCAAGGCCATGGATAGTCAGAAGCAATACTCTCCCTCAGAAATCCAGTTCCTCCTCTCGTGCTCAGAAGCCGATGAGAATGAGATGATCAACTTTGAGGAATTTGCCGATCGTTTCCAAGAGCCAGCAAAAGACATTGGTTTCAATATTGCTGTCCTGCTCACAAACCTGTCAGAGCATGTGCCCCATGACACTCGCCTCCAGAACTTCCTGGAACAGGCGGAGAGCGTGCTCAACTATTTCCGCCCTTTCCTCGGCCGTATCGAGATCATGGGAGCCAGCAGGAGGATCGAACGCATCTACTTTGAAATCAGTGAGGAGAACCGCAACCAGTGGGAGATGCCTCAGGTCAGGGAGTCCAAGCGGCAGTTCATCTTTGACGTGGTCAACGAGGGTGGCGAGAGCGAGAAAATGGAGATGTTTGTCAACTTCTGTGAGGACACCATTTTTGAGATGAACATTGCTGCATCTATCTCCGAGCCAGAGGGAGACGGTGCTGAAGAAGAAGATGATGACGAAGAAGAGGAAGGCGGAGGAGATGAAGCAGAATCTGGAGAAGGAGATGAAGGGAATGGTGAGGGTGAAGCTCCAGAGTCAGCTTCTGCCTTTGCAGACTTCCTGAAGAGTGTGGTTAACTTCTTTAACATGTTCACCTTCCGTAACCTCCGGCGTCGCTACCGCAAGCTTCGAAGAATGACGGTGAAGGACATGGTCGTCAGCTTGGTCACGTTCTTCTTCACTGTTGTGATGGGAATCCTGATGTTTGTCTATGGTATCTGCAAGGGGTTCTTCACACTCATATGGAAGGCACTGTTTGGTGGAGGGTTAGTAGAGGGTGCCAAGAAGATGACCGTCACAGAGATCTTAGCCAGCATGCCGGATCCCACCCAAGATGAAGTTCACGGGGACCTGCCGCCCGAACCCGGTGCCAGAGAAGTCCAAGATGCAGAGGGAGCAGCAGACCTCATAGATGCTGTGGGTGGAGAGGAGGAAGAAGAGGATGGTGAGGAGAGGGAAGGAGGACGCATGCCTGGTTTTAACACTCCTGGAGGACTTGGAGACTTTGGAGAGACAACCCCAGAAGAGCCTCCGACTCCAGAGGGCACGCCGCTGTTGAAGAGGAAGTTGGTGAGTTATTGTGTCTGGTAGTTGTTTATGAATGTGTTTCCTCTTTGTTAATGAGTGAAATAAATGTGATGTTTAATTAAAACAGCTGGCTGCTGCTGCAGGCCAAGGAGAAGGAGAAGGAGAAGAAGAAAAAGTTGAACCTGAAGAAGAGGCCCCCCCGGAGACCGAGAAAGCAGAGTAAGATTTTTTACCTGTTGCAGGTCGAAAACGGAGCCGATTCAGACGAGTCCTTGGGCGCGCTGTGCAATCGGTCGAATTTTGATTTCAGTTTTGGCTCCAAATGATGACAAAATGGCGTAATCGACAAAAAGCCATTATTATTAAAATGATGTCACATTGTGCTCTGCAGATATGCTCTTAGGCCAGAATTAAGCTTCTGCATCGGGTCTTTTGCGGGCCTTACGCCATAATCAGAAACCCCTCTGAATTCGAAGCAGTAACCTGACCTGCACCTCCTGAGAAATGTAACAACACGTCAGGTCGACGCAGCTCTCAGCGATTCTGATTGGCCCGTTCAGATTCCTCCTGTGCACTTCCAACTACTTTTCCCCAGAGTTTTTGAATTCATCAATGAGAGAGTAACAATCACTGTCTCAGTATAAGGAATAATAATCATAGCATCAATATAAGGACTCACAAATTCCTGGAGGGAGATCACTGAAACTATCAGAATGGAAGTGAGGGAATAAACAAAGAAGTGGAAAAGCTAGAAGGACACAAGGGAAAAAACTGACCCAGGTAAAACTGGGCCGTGCCACAGGTAAAACACCGGGACACGACTGCAAGGTGATTAAGATTTGCTGCAGGGTGGGATCTGCACCATCCACAACACAAACTCCGCAGCCAGTATAACCAGTATAACCAGTATTTGGTGTGTCGACCTGAATAATTCTGATTTAGTGTGAAGCTGAACGTGTTTTGCTGTGGGCTGTGACGGGCCAGCCTGACTGGAATCAGGCAGGGATGGTAGACACATGTACCCACGGCAGGGAGATGTTCCTTCCAGGATTCGCTCCATGGGTGTAAGTAGCTCTGCAGCGGCCCCCGATCCACACCAAAAACCTCAGAAACCGACTCCCGTCCCTGCTGATACCAAACCTCTGAACACATGTACAGCATCTGTCAGCATCTGTCAGGATGCTGTGGCACTGAAATGTGAGCAGATTTATTTGGTCTAAATAACTTGGTCCTATTTCTTGTATTATTAGTATTATTATTGGCTTACTTTATAATGTATTTATTTATATTACCATTTATTCATATATTTTTTATATTTATATATTCAGTTTTTTATTTTCAATTTAGTATTTATTTTCAAGAGATTGTAGAACTGCACTAGATGTCAAAGTATTCACTGTTCTGTAATAAATGCAGTGTTTACAAAGTCCGCAAGTAATCGAGTTAATCGTGATTATGATTTTTTCTATAATGGAGCATCTCTGATCTATAATGGTCCTGAAGCAGCTGTAATTCAGCATTGTTAGCTGTTCACATACAGGACATGCATCCTGGCAGACACAAAGGTTTTTCAGATGCTTTAAATGTGTGTGTGTGTGTTTTCCAGCACGGAGAATGGTGAGAAAGCAGAGAAAGCAGAGCCTGAACCAGAGGTAAAGGAGGAAGAGCCCGAGGAGCAAGAAGAGAAAAGTGTGAAGACCAAAGTGAAGAAAGACAAGAAGTCTGATAAGCAGGGCTTTAAACTGTGGAACGAGCTGGAGGTTCAGAGGATCAAGTTCATGGTGAGCGGCTCAGGTTTATGTGTTAGAATAGATCTGAGGAAACGAGGCTGTTATGTTCATCCTGAGACCGCCAATCACAGCATTATTAAAGTTTAATGCAGACAAATACGGACGTGAACCTCTTACTGATTTCCTCACGTTCTCGCAGAACTACCTTTCTCGGAACTTCTATAATTTGCGGTTCTTGGCTCTTTTCATCGCCTTCGCTCTCAATTTCATCCTGCTCTTCTACAAGGTCAGTGCTGAGGTCATGTCAGCTGTGGGAGGTGGGACTGTACAGTGTAATTGTTAGGAGCTGTTTGAATGAAAGATATTCAGAAGTACTCAAACGAGACTTTTGTTCTTTGTCTGACCGTTGCAGGTGTCTGACACGCCCCCAGGTGAGGAGGAGTTTGAGGGTTCTGCTCTCTTTGAGGGTTCTGCTCTCTTTGAAGGCTCCGGTGCTGAGGAGGATGGGTCAGGACTAGATGATGGAGGAGAGGATGATGAAGAAGAAGGTCCCTTGTACTACTTCTTGGAAGAAAGCACTGGCTACATGGAGCCAGCCATGGCTTTCCTCGGCATTGTCCACACCATCATCTCCTTCCTCTGCATCATCGGCTACAACTGCCTGAAGGTGTGTGTGTGATTGCTTCTCTGTGCTCCACTAAAATCTTTCCAGGGGGGCTGTGTTCATAGATGTCTCTCTCCGCCTTCCTCAGGTCCCTCTGGTAATCTTCAAAAGAGAGAAAGAGCTGGCCAGGAAGCTGGAGTTTGATGGTCTCTACGTCACTGAGCAGCCCGAGGACGATGACATTAAGGGCCAGTGGGACAGACTGGTGCTCAATACTCCGTAAGACCCATGTTTCGGTCTCAGATACACGTATGCCACTTTATTAGGTACAGCACGGTAGCGCCGGGTTGGACCTCCTTCTGCCTTCAGAGCTGCTTTAATTCTTCATGACGTCACAGATTTAACGAGGTGCTGACACGTTCCTCCGTGCTGACATGACGGCGTCACTCGGCTCCTGCAGATGTGCCAGCTGCATCTGTGATGGGAATCCTCCACATCCCAAAGCTGCTTTGTCAGACTGACATCATCTGAGTACAGTGAACTCACGACCCTGAACAAGAACCACGTCTGAGATCTGAAATATTGTTTCTTCTTTAGTTATTTCGATGTCCTTAAATCAAGGGGTGAGTCAGTCTCATTATGCTCACCCCTCTTCCTTGATTTAAGGACATCGTTACGTCAATTAATTTCTCAAAATAATTAAAGAAGAAAAGGAAATGAGAGCAGACAGGTTGATGGGGCAGGAAGCCATTTATAGTACGACTGGAAAGGAACAATAAATACTGAGAAATAAGATCAATTCAAAGAAATTGAAATAAAAATATTGAGGGTTTTTTTGTGTGTGTATATATGTGTGTATATATATATATATATATATATATATATATATATATATATATATATATATATTAGGGGTGGGACTTTAACGCGTTAATTTCGATTAATTAATTACGGGGAATTTAACGAATTAAAAATTTTAACGCACTTTGCACCGTGGAACGTTTCTCAGTGCGCGAGTTCCCGGCATACAGATTATATCGACGCACAATGTCCAAATTCAGGGGCCGCATCCTGCGAAGGACAAAGGCCGGAAGTGAGCAGCTAGCCTTCATATCAGCATCACCCTGTGTCGCTCATGTCGCCTAGCAACGTGAGTGTGAAGCACAGCTGTGTAAAAACAGCTGTTAAACGGAGAACGAACTTTTTCTCCTTTTTGTGGTTTAATTTTAAGTCTTTATTCAAAATAAGCTGTTAAAACAAGCATAACACATTTCAACATCAAGGAATACAGCTGAGAGAATGATTAATTTCCAACTATAAGAAGTGAGACATTAATGTTGAATAAAACTATCCAGTTATGATGCTTAACTTTAATTTCAGGAGTTTGCTTATCACAGGAGCACTTCCACCCTTCATTGGTCTGTGTAGTAGACTGGTGGGAAAATAAACAAAATGTTGAAGATTAAACTTATGTATATTGATTTATTCATCAACTAAACTTAAATTAATATTTATCATGTCAAATATTGAAATGTGATTAATTTCGATTAATTAATTACAAAGCTTGTAATTAATTTGATTAATTTTTTTAATCGAGTCCCACCCCTAATAAATATATATATATATATATATATATATATATATATATATATATATATATATATATATATATATATATATATATATATGAAAACCAGCAACTGAGCACACAGTCACTGATACGTGTATCGTTGTCGTCTGATGCAGAACCTTCCCCAACAACTACTGGGACAAGTTTGTGAAACGAAAGGTGAGTTCCTGTTTTTGGGAATGTTGGCCGTGTTGTTGTAGAGCGGTCTTAACGTCGTCTCAACATCTGCACGAACCTCCAGGTTCTGGATAAATATGGTGACATCTACGGCAGAGAGAGGATTGCGGAGCTGCTGGGTATGGACTTGGCTTCTCTGGATGTCAGCGCCATGACGTTTGGGAAGAAGCCCGAACCTGACACGTCCATGTTCAGCTGGTACGTCCACACATGAATCAGGATCATTTACACAGTCACACTTTTTAAAAAAGGCTGCAGGGCAAACGTGTCTGTTGTTGTGCAGGATCACATCTATAGACATCAAATACCAGATCTGGAAGTTCGGTGTTGTCTTCACTGACAACGTGAGTAAAGGAAGCAGCTCATACTCATAATCAGAAGCAGGTTATGGTGAGATTACAAAGATGAATCTGTTTGTTTTTCCATCTTTTAGACTTTCCTCTACCTGGTTTGGTACACGTTGATGTCTCTGCTTGGACACTACAACAACTTCTTCTTCGCTGCTCATCTTCTGGACATTGCAATGGGCGTCAAAACCCTGCGCACCATTTTGTCCTCGGTCACCCACAACGGCAAACAGGTTCCTCTCCGCCTCACACCTGCTGTGGTTTGTTCCGTGCTCTGTGCTCACCTGGTGTTCATGTCATGCCCGTGTGCTCCCTGCAGCTGGTGATGACGGTGGGGCTGCTGGCTGTGGTGGTGTACCTGTACACCGTGGTGGCCTTCAACTTCTTCCGCAAGTTCTACAACATGAGTGAAGACGAGGACGAGCCGGACATGAAGTGTGATGACATGATGACTGTGAGTGGAGGGCAGACAACGCTCTGACCTCTGACCTTTTCTAAATTGACCTCTGTCTTCACCCCCTCCTCTTCACCCCCCCTGCAGTGTTACCTGTTCCACATGTACGTCGGTGTGCGAGCTGGCGGTGGTATAGGAGATGAGATCGAGGACCCGGCCGGTGATGAATACGAGCTCTATCGCGTTGTCTTTGACATCACCTTCTTCTTCTTCGTTATCGTCATCCTGCTGGCTATTATTCAGGGTAAGGGGTCATTTTCTGCCCCCGATTCATGATTGTGGTTCTTGCCCGACCCCCTGCACACAGCACACTGAATAAAATAAGTCAGATCTGTGGTATTAGCACTGAAACAGGCCAAAGGCTCTGAGGATTTGGGTTTCTAACACTTTGGTCTTCAGTCAGAAACGTGTCTCTGTGTCAGGTTTGATCATCGACGCCTTTGGAGAGCTGAGAGACCAGCAGGAGCAGGTCAGAGAGGACATGGAGGTAAGACGCTGAGCCTGAAGCCACCTGCACCTCTCTCTGAAGCACGTGAATCAAACTTTCCTCTCTTCCTGCAGACCAAGTGTTTCATCTGTGGGATAGGAAGTGACTACTTTGATACGACGCCGCACGGCTTCGAGACGCACACTTTAGAAGAGCATAACTTAGCCAACTACATGTGAGTGACGTCACAACCACGATGTGCTGCTTTTACTCCATGAAACACTGTAGCTAACCTCTTTAACCTTCTTTAAAAACATGCTGAGTTTGGCCTCTGTGAGGACTCACATCTGTTTCTGCTTCAGGTTTTTCTTGATGTATCTAATCAATAAAGATGAAACGGAGCACACAGGACAGGTCAGTGAACACAGCTGCAAAAACTCATTGTAAAAGTTTTGACCCCTCCTCTAACCCTAACCTCACTAATCTGACGCTGCACCATTTTCCAGGAGTCGTATGTGTGGAAGATGTACCAGGAGCGATGCTGGGACTTCTTCCCTGCTGGAGACTGCTTCAGGAAGCAGTATGAGGACCAGCTTGGATAAAGTCCTGCATCATTACTCTGCGTCCGATGGAGAGAGGAGGGAATTTCAGGGAGAGGGAAAGATCTGGAATATCTGTCTTAGTTTTGTCTGCACATTTCTGTCCTGTGTTAAAGCTATGCACACTTTGACTGCAGCTGAATGATGGTGTTTAAGAAAGGCAGAGTAACAACACACACGGAGACAGGGGCCTTCTTATCCTGCTATGAATACACTACATGGCCTTTTTGTGAATTATACATAGTTTGCCTTGCATATCAATCGTGTCTTTACAAACGGGCTCTTCTGTCGCTACTTCTGTAAACGTTACAGTGCCTATAGCAATGCCACTGCTTCAGCAAGATAGATTCAACACTTTTGTTTGAGCTTTTTTCTTTATATTGTTTGTAAAATGAGTATTTTTTGTACATGGCTGATGCTGTCTGGTGTTACATGTCTGAGTGAGCGATGGAAGCAGCTCACGGTCGTTCCTCTGACGTCCTGTAGAGGGCGCCTCAGATATCTGGCCTCCTCTCACTCTTCCTCTCGAAGCTCGTCTTCAGAAACGCAGTCGTGAATAGAAACTCCTGAACTGGCCTAAATAATAAACCCACTGTCGTCAGTACGTGGCACATAACTGGCACTCTTTAGTCTTACAATGCATCCCTGAATGTATGTGGTACCCAATCTCCACTGGTGTCTCCATGCCATAAAAGATATCTCACACACACACACACACACACACAGTCCAGGAGGATGCTGAGGGTATTTATTTCTTGTTTATATGCAGATCAGATGTTGTGAAGACGACAGTTTAGCCTGTCTCTCTGCTCGGTGCATTCTAAGAAGTACTGAATGTATTTAACGTGAACGCCTCGGCCAGAGCGTCGTCTGTGTAACTGGGGACTGACGAGGCTGCTCATACGCCTTTAACGAAGAGACATATTTTACATAAAGCATAGAAACATATTTATTTGGGGCTTTGAGGAATGAGCCGCGCTCCGTTGGACCTGTTTGTGGTCTCACACTGGTTTCTGTCCCAGTTTGCAGTCAGAAGAGAAAAGCAGCTTTTGTTTTTGCTAGTTAGGTTTTTATGATCAGTATTTTTAGGGATTCAACATATGAGTTATTTTCTCAGTTAAAAAAGGTGGTGTGTGATGCGTTGATCTCAGATGGTTCTGTCTCATTACGCCTGCTCGTGAACACATGAAAGCTCGTTTACTCTCCATTGTGTACCTAATGTTGTGTCAGAGACAGAGCAGTGACTGAAGTGTGCTCCTCTCAGAGGTGCCTGATGGCATGGAGCTGATGGAGATCACCTCTGACTGAACCCTGTGTTTCAATACAGAATAAAAAGATTATTTTAAGGAGAATGTGAGCATGTCTCCTCCTTTATGTACGTCTCACAGATGAAACACTCATATCTGCTCTCAGAGTTAGTCTCCAGTAAGATGAGCTCAACAATCCTGACGTTCAATATAAAATTACATTACTGAAGGTTCAGTAGTTAGTTTGTTTTATTAGACATTTTTATGTATTGGCCTTTAATCTTAAAGCACTCGGTACCAGAGTTTGGAGCTTCAGTTGATACTGAAGGAACTTCAAAGTGTTTCAGATTCTTCAGAGTCGGCACCTCCTGGGCATTCTCTCAGTCAGCTTCATGAGGTCATCACCTGAGACGGTTCTCCAACAGTCTTGAAGGAGTTCCCAGAGGTGCTGAGCACTTGTTGGCTGCTTTGCCTTCACTCTGCGGTCCAACTCATCCCAAACCAGCTCAGCTGGGTTCAGATCAGGTGATTGTGGAGGCCAGGTCACCTGAGGCAGCGCTCCATCTCCCTCTTTCTTGGTCAAATAGCCCTTACAGAGCCTGGAGGAGTGTTTGGGGTCATTGTCCTGCTGAAAAACAAGTGATGGTCCCACTAAGCTCAAACCAGATGGGACGGCCTGTCGCTGCAGAATGCTGTGGTAGCCATGATTAGATTAGATTAGATTAGATTAGATGAAACTTTATTAATCCCTTTGGGAGGGTTCCATCAGGGAAATTAAAGTTCCAGTAGCGCTGTTTACATTATAGTCACACAAGCAGAGATATAGTTGGAAATATAGTCATACAGTCAGAAATATACAGAATATACAAGAATATACAATCAGAAAATATACAGTCAGAAATATACAGTCAGAAATATATAGTCAGAAATATACAAGCAAAGAATAAATAGATAAATAATAAGCAAAGATGTCAGACAGCTGAGGTAATACTTGCACATTGATATTATTCATTGTCCAGTACTGTTTTACGTTACATTGTGGTCATGCCCCCCCCCCCCAAAGAGGAGTTGTACAGTCTGATGTTGTGAGGGACAAAGGAGTTTTTCAGTCTGTTGGTCGAACACTTGGGAAGCAGCAGTCTGTCACTGAACAGACTCCTCTGGTTGCTGATGACCTGTGCAGAGGGTGACTGGTATCATCCATAATGCCCAGTAGTTTGTCCATAGTCCTCTTCTCTGCCACCATCACCAGAGTCCAGCTTCATGCCGACTACAGAGCCAGCCCACCTGATCTGTCCAGCCTGGATGTGTCCTTCCTGGTTGTGCTGCCCCCCCCCCAGCACACCACGGTGTAAAACAGGACACTCGCTATAACAGTCTGATAAAACATCTCCAGGAGTTTCCTGCAGATGTTAGAAGAACGCAGCCTCCTCAGGAAGTACAGTCTGCTCTGTCCCTTCCTGTACAGATGTTCTGTGTTGCTTGTCCAGTCCAGCTTGCTGTCCAGCCACAGTCCAAGGTACTTGTAGGCATCTACAGTCTCTACCTCAACTCCCTCAATTTGAACTGGTCGTGACCTTGGTCTGGACTTCCTGAAGTCAATGACCAGCTCCTTGGTCTTTGAGGTGTTGAGCTGCAGGTGGTTCCTGTGGCACCAGACAGCAAAGTCCCTCACTAGGTACCTATACTCCTCCTCTCTGTCATCCCTGATACACCCCACCCCTGATGGTTAAGTGTGTCTTGGATTTTGAATAAATCGCCAACAGTGTTACCAGAAAACCACCCCATACATCACACTTCCTCCTCCATGCTCCACAGTGGGAACTACACATGTAGGAATCATCTGCTCACCTGTTCTGAGTCTTACAAATACATGGAGTCTGGAACCAGAAACCTCAAATTTGGACCCATCAGACTAAAGGACAGACTCCCACTGGTCTGATGTCCATTCCTTGTGTTTCTTGGCCCAAGCCATTCTCTTCCTCTGGTTGTTCCTTAGAAGTGGCCTCTTTGCAGCAATTCAACCATAAAGTCCAGATTCAGGGTTAGGGTTAGGTCTTCTCTGAACAGTTAATGTTGAGATGTGTGTGCTACCTGAACTCTCTGAAGCATTTAGGTGGACTCTTATCTGGGCTACTGTTAACTTGCAGTTTCTGAGGCTGGTAACTCTGATGGACTTACCTGTGCAGCAGAGGGAACTCTTGGTCTTCCTTTCCTGGGGCAGTCCTGATGAGAGCCAGTTTCATCATAATGTTTGATGGGCTGACTGACCTTTATTTCTTAAAGTAATGATGGACTGTCATTTGTCTTCACTTAGTTGAGTTGTTCTTGTCATAATCTGGATTAGAACATTACTCAAATTGGGCTATTCACTGTATACCAGCTCTGCCTCTTCACAACACAACTGATGGTCTCAAACACATTATGGGCAAACAATTCGAGAAATGAACTCTTGATGAGGCGCAGCTGTAACCTGAAAGTCGTTCCAGGTGACTACCTCATAAAACTGACTGAGAAAAGGCGCCTACTCTGAAGAATCTAAAATCTAAAACATATTCTGGTTTGTTTATTAAATAATTCCATGTGTATTTCTTCATAGTTTGGTATTAGTCTACAATGCAGACACTATATAAATAATGACGGCTGAATTAGAAGGTGTGTCCAAACCTTTGACTGCTGCTGTAGTTAATGAGGGGACTTCAGGAAACACACATTTATCACTGTGACAGCTTTTGTCCTCTGACTGTGACTCCATGGAGTTGCATACACATTTATACACTTACCTGAGTGGAAGATAAGGATTTCTTGTGTTTCTGTTTGCCTTCAGCAGACGGGCTCGTCTGAATATTTTATGAATCATACTGTGTACACACACCTGCGTTGCTCTTTGATATCAGGTTTCTGTGTGTAGCTCATGTTTGTTTTTTGTTCTTTCTGAAGAACCGAACAGGAAACATCTGGATAGTCTCAGGTTGGATTACTGTAACTTTGGTTCTGCACCCGTAATAGTGAAGATGCTACAAAAAATCATTGTGTAATATGTGTCGAGTATGAGTTTAATCAGGTTTAGCATGAACAGCTGAAACAATGTATCATCACAGTCTAGTATGGATGCTAATTGGTTCAGTGGTTTTGGATTTCTTTCCCAGCTGCACATGAATGCAGGCTCTGCCTTTCCTTTTAGTGCCACTCCTGTGCTGGGGCAAAGGTTATTTGGATATGAGTCCTCCAAAGTAAACACAATGCTGCAGGGCTGGGTTTGGTACCCCGTCCTGCCCCTCCCTCGTCACTTGTATAAAATAAGGCATCCAGGTAGGATCAGCATCTGCTGAAACTCTCCTGCGTTGGTCTGCTCGCCCACCTGAGTGACTGCCACCATGTTTGTTGCTCCTCCCGGCTACCAGCCCATCTACGGCCCGGTGAGTATCTGCAAGGACTGCTGCGGCACCTTTAAGGGCATGAGGGAGGTGATGGTGTATCACACCAATTAAAAGGGACTTTATCAGTAGCAAAAATATTATTCTAGTAGGTTTTAAAGCAGGTTTATTTGTGTTAGTCCATATTAATAACAATGATAAAGTTTGAGCATTTTGCATTATGTGGATTTTATGTTGAATAAATCTAATTAATTTCCTTCAACACTACAGGATTAATCAGAGTGGAAGGTCGGCTGTTTTTGTAAGGAGAAACCAAAAAGATACAGAGAGGCCAAAAAGGTCTTTATGTTCTTAGTTTACTCCAGTGAATCACAAGGTAACAATGAGGGAAATTAAAGAAGGTTATAAACAAGAGAGGAGTAGATTTGTTATGATGTGAATCACAGTTACTAATACAATGGAAATGGAGTGTAGATCAGCATATGTAAATGGGGAGTCTTCTTCACACACTAAGGTCAGTTATGGAGTTCCACAGGGTTCTGTGCTAGGACCAATTCTATTTACATTATACATGCTTCCCTTAGGCAGTATTATTAGAAAACAGTATACATTTTCCTTGTTATGCAGATGATACTCAGCTTTATCTATCAATGAAGCCAGATAACACACATCACTTAGTTAAACTGCAGGAATGTCTTAAAGACATTAAGGCCTGGACGACCTCTAATTTCCTGCTTCTAAATTCAGATCAAACTGAAATTCTTGTTCTCGGCCCCACAAATCTTAGAAACATGGTGTCTAACCAGATACTTACTCTGGGTGGCATTACTTTGGCCTCCAGTAACACTGTGAGAAATCTAGGAGTCATTTTTGACCAGGATTTGTCCTTCAATGCACATATTAAACAAATATGTAGGACCGCTTTTTTGCATTTGTGCAATATTTCTAAAATTAGAAACATCCTTTCTCAGAGTGATGCTGAAAAGCTAATTCATGCATTTATTACTTCTAGGCTGGACTATTGTAATTCATTATTATCAGTCTGTCCTAAAAGCTCCCTGAAAAGCCTTCAGCTGCAGCTAGAGTACTGACAGGGACTAGAAAGAGAGAGCATGAAGTTCACAGATTCATTTATCACAACCCAAATAGTTTGGAAACCCCTGCTTTAATATTTGACAGTGCATCAAATATTATTTTATATTATATCCTAAATTTGGAGATGCTTTTGTTTATCCCTACATGCACAGTGTTTTTTTTAACAGTTATTGAATATTTTGTCCATGGTACAGAACATACCCTACATAGGGCCCATTTATGGAGGGCTGAGGGAAGGGATGTCCATCTATGTCCAGGGGAGCGTTCACAGGGACATCACCAGGTAAGTGCAAATATGAATCTATGACTCTGTGCTCTTTTATTATTAAATGTGTTGTTAGCTGTTAAATATGTATGATCTGTTTCCAAGGTGGTAACTCATTTACATCCATGGGACATTTCATCTCTAGTAAAGAATGAATAACTAACTTTTGCTCTCTGATTCTGGGTGGAGCAGGTTTCTTTGCTTTTTGAAAATCACAGCAGACCCATAACATACTGTTCCACTGTTATCACTTATCCCGACCCTTTGCAAATAGTAACGTGATTTGCCAAAGGTGGTTCAGGTTCATGGTCCATTGGTATACAGGGTAAACAGGCACATACCTGCACATACCTGTTCATACCTGTATATACCTGCATATACCTGCTCATACCCGCACATACCCGCACATACCTGTATATACCTGCTCATACCCGCACATACCTGCACATACCTGCTCATACCTGCACATACCTGCTCATACCTGCACATACCTGTTCATACCTGCACATACCTGCTTATACCTGCACATACCTGTTCATACCTGCACATACCTGCTCATACCTGCTCATACCTGCTCATACCCGCACATACCCGCTCATACCCGCACATACCCGCTCATACCTGCACATACCCGCTCATACCCGCACATACCCACACATACCCGCACATACCTGTTCATACCTGCACATACCCGCACATACCCGCATATACCTGCACATACCTGCACATACCTGCTCATACCTGCTCATACCTGCTCATACCCGCACATACCCGCACATACCTGCACATACCTGCACATACCTGCTCATACCTGCACATACCTGCTCATACCTGCACATACCTGCACATACCTGCACATACCTGCACATACCTGCACATACCCGCACATACCTGCACATACCTGCACATACCTGCACATACCTGCACATACCTGCACATACCTGCACATACCTGCACATACCTGCTCATACCTGCACATACCTGCTCATACCTGCACATACCTGCACATACCTGCTCATACCTGCACATACCTGCACATACCCGCACATACCTGCACATACCTGCACATACCTGCACATACCTGCACATACCCGCACATACCTGCACATACCTGCACATACCCGCACATACCTGCACATACCTGCACATACCTGCTCATACCTGCACATACCAGCACATACCTGCACATACCTGCACATACCTGCACATACCTGCACATACCCGCACATACCTGCACATACCTGCACATACCTGCTCATACCTGCACATACCTGCTCATACCTGCACATACCCGCACATACCCGCACATACCTGCACATACCTGCACATACCTGCTCATACCTGCACATACCTGTTCATACCTGCACATACCCGCACATACCCGCTTATACCTGTACATACCTGTATATACCTGCTCATACCTGCACATACCTGCTCATACCTGCACATACCTGCTCATACCCGCACATACCCGCACATACCCGCTCATACCTGCACATACCTGCACATACCCGCTCATACCCGCACATACCCGCTCATACCTGCACATACCTGCTCATACCTGACTAGATCAGAACATCTTTTGTGGGGAGTTTTTTTTTTTTGTTTTTTTTTTTTGCACTCAGCCTATCTGCACACTTGTCATCTTCTTTTAAACACTAAACTAACTCATTAGTTTCACTGAGACTCAGTTACCTAAACTTACCTGATGATTTTTTCTTTGATTTTATTGGCAGGTTCTTCATCAACCTGATTTGTGGAGAATCCGAGTCCAGTGATATCGCCCTGCACGTCAACCCTCGATTTGATGGCAGGGACAAGGTGGTCTTCAACTCCTGTCAGAACGGATCGTGGGGGTCAGAGGAGAAGATCCACAGCATGCCTTTTAGCAAGGGCGAGAAATTTGAAATGGTCATCATGGTTACATCACAGGGCTATCAGGTCAGTTTCTGGCTTACTTTACACCTGTTTTAGTATCTAAAACCAGGAGTTAAAGAGCCAATACCTGATTTATTATCACTATAATAAAATCATAAGGTATTAGTTACAGTCAGTAGATCAGATTACCACTGAATGCTTCTGTATTGACACTGAATCCTTTATTCTGTTGCAGATTAAAGTCAATGGGGATGATTTCCATACTTTTGGACACCGTCTCGCTGTGCAGCGAGTTTGTGGGATGCACATTGGTGGAGACGTTTCCATCCAGACGATCAACATTATTGGGGTGAGACCTCAAAGCTGTGAATCTTTCACATTATGAATGCTTTAGGCTTTACTGGGGACAATAAATTAATCTTTAACTGCTGGCTAATTTGTTTGGACTGTGGGAGGAACCCAGAGAACCCCCGCAGACACAGGGAGAACATGCAAACTCCACACAGAAAGGCCAGCTGGTGGATTTGAACCCTGTGAGGCAGCAGTGCTAGCCACTGCACCACCGTGCCACCATGTCTTTTGAGATAAGGATCGTATACATGGTGCTGCCCCAGAACCTTCCCTTCAGTCTTCATCACTTTCAGTCACATGTGGAATGACCTCAGAGATTTGTAGGGTCTTTACCATGAAGCTCCTTCAGGCAACTGTTGCTGTGATAACAACAACAATAATAATAATAAGTTATTACAGTGTCATAGACAGGAACAGTCTGAAATCATCACACTCATGAAGTCTTTGCTCAGTTTGTTTCTTGTCTGTGATGTTTTCAGGGTGGAGTGGGTGGAGGGATGCCAGTGAGTATACACAATGTTAAAATATTACAAGTTCATCTAACAAAGCTTTTACATGATCTCCATCATCTGCTGCTTTCCAGCAGGGAGGATACTCAGGAGGAGGAAGGGGGGTAAGTTACTTTTGCTGAGTCGGGTTTTGCATTCGTTTTATTGAGTATTATGGGATGTGTGGTGAGATAAAGTGAACTGCACTCTGCTTCTTTTGACTGGTCTCCAGGGAGGTTATCCAGGTGGCATGGGAGGAGGAATTGGAGTAAGCATACTGAATAACTCCACCTTTGCACGTCATGGTGTTAAAATAAACAGATTATTGAACAAACCTGTTTGAACTTTCCAGCAGGGAGGGTATCCAGGAGGAGGCATGGGAGGATACCCAGGAGGAGGCATGGGAGGAGGCATGGGAGGAGGCATGGGAGGATACCCAGGAGGAGGCATGGGAGGAGGCATGGGAGGAGGCATGGGAGGATACCCAGGAGGAGGCAAGGGAGGAGGCATGGGAGGAGGCATGGGGGTAAAAAAAAAAAGCATTTTATTGCTCACATTTATGTTTGTTAATTACACAGAAGAAAATTCTTATAAACCTCTGACTGACTCATGATTCCCTGCAGGGAGGATACCCAGGAGGAGGCATGGGGGTATGAAAATATGTTTCTTATCAGTATTTGAAATTTTATTACAGAAACTTGAATATAATCAAGCTTGTTTGTTTTGCCTTTTATTTGGTTTGTATTTTGTATTCTTTTCTATTCTTTTCATTATTTTTATATTTCTTTAAAGGGCGCGTTTCCAGGATCACATCTGCCGGTGAGAACTCTGCACAAAAACATCCACATGCTCTTTTTTATATATACGCACATATTTACCTAAACCGACTCATATTCTGCTTCCCAGGGCGTGGGGGGGCAGCCGGTCTACAACCCTGTAAGTTAAGCCACGTCACAAGCGCTTCTACACTTCTATTTTTAAAGGATTCTGTTGTGACACACTGCCCCCACTGGTCACGAAGACAAACTGCAGTGCATTAGTCTGAGCTTTGGGGCGAGCTCCCCCTGGTGGAAGGCAGGGCCACTGGCAGTTAAATGAAGATGATTTGCTCAGAGAGAATAAATAAATAAATAAGATATTGTTCTATTCTACTGAACTTTACTGAATAAAAATTCACTTTGTACCTTTTCTATTATTAATGGCGTCGAGCTCTAACCTTTTTTGGCTTCTGAAACGAGGCGGAAAGTTTGAGAACCGCTGAATTAAAACAAGATTTCCTGAAAGCTGCTCCTGAATGAAGGGCATCAGTTTCTGCAACTCCTGGTTTCTGTGTGTAATATCAGCCTCACAAAGGGCCACTAGAGTTACTGCGTAATTCTGGTGTTAGATAAAATATCTCACTCTGTTTTTCAGCCTGTGCCCTACTCCACTATGATCCCAGGAGGGATGTTCCCTAAGAGGACCGTCATCGTCAGAGGGATGGTTCCCGCCGGAGCAGACAGGTGTGTGGTGGGTGCTGAAGTCTCGAGCTCAGTACTAAAACACTTACATGAATGATTAACACTCATGAATGTGTTTCAGATTAAGCATCAACTTCATGGTGAGCAGATCTCGGGACATTGCTTTCCACATGAACCCCAGAGTGAGAGAGGGCCTGGTGGTGAGAAACAGCATGATTGGAGGAAAGTGGGGGCAGGAGGAGAGAGAGCTCAGCATGAATCCATTCATGGAGGGCCAGTACTTTGATGTAAGTCAGTCACATTGTATCAAGTTCTTCTGATGATTTTGGAACATTTGAATGTGCTTCCTGTTCTCCATGACTGTGACCGGTTGGTCATCAGTGTCTGAAGTTTGTTGTCTGCGTCTCTCAGCTCTCCGTCCGTTGTGGGAATCAGAGGTTTAAGGTGTTCGTGAACGGGCAGCACCTGTTTGACTTTTTCCACCGTATGCAGTCCTTCAGTGAGGTCGACATGCTGGACATCGAGGGCGACGTGCAGATCTCCTACATCCACTTCTGAGGCCGCACACGTCTGCTCAACTGTACTCAACACGTCATCCACAGAGCTGAGAGATCAGATATTACATCATCACTCTGGACTGTTTATGTCAGTTAGCTGAATAATAAATACGTCACCAACACATTTAATATGAAAATCCTCTAAATCAGACTCATTCTTGAATGAACTCATTTATTTATGGAAAATTCTGTATAAAAATGTGTTTACAAATCACTGCAGTGACATCATAAAGGCAGTTATGGTTCATTTTCCTCCCAATAAAAACACACAGCAGGAAACACGTTACTGTGAAGGCACTCAGTGAAATGATGAGATTTAAGGCTTTGAATGGAATTCACTCTCCAAACACACATTCATAAACCAGGAGACCATCTGAGACCATCTGAGATCATGTGACAGCAGTACCTCAGTCTCAGCACCGTGTTCATGGTGCAGGAACAAAGTGGGACCTGTGTAATAGCACAGGTATTACAGGACATGACGAGTATAAAGTACCATTTCATTTTATGTACCACTGATGTGTACAGCTGAGAAACGCAGCACCTCACTGACTGTTTTTATCATCCTGCTGCTAACACACACACACACACACACACACACGGTTACAGAGGCAGGAAGCTGTCACACGATGAGCTCACTGATGTCTCCTCATCAACACTTACAGATGTGACGAGTTTGTTTCCAGCTGCTGAGAACATGCGAGCTGTGGCATGAACACACGTACTGACTGAAATACAAAAACCCAATAAAAACGTACAAATTATAAACACAGAGATACAAAAACATTAGTGCAAGTTGTAGAAATACAAAAATCAGCATAAAAACGTGTAATAACACTGTGCTTAACAAAAAAGTAAAGGTGAGGAGTTTCTCCCATCAGCTGATGGGTCGCTCTTCATTTCCCACCCTCAGCCCGTCCATACCTGGAATCCTCTGCACCCTCTTGATTTGACGTCTGTCCCTGTAGGAAAATGCTCAGATTCCTGAGTTATACAAACACATTATGTGCATCAGGACCTGCACATGTAACAGCTGGCAGTGAGAGCTGTGTCAGTGTGCTGGACTCACAGTGAAGCCCTGGAGGGGAACGTGTTACAGCAACCTGTTTTTCATCATTCAGACTCTGCAGCTTCTGTTGGTCATGAATGGGGGGAGCAGGTCCTCCGTACTAGTCCTCACTCACTGTTAAGTTCCAGCTTGTGAGTCGGAGCAAAGAGGTTTCATTTTTTAGCTTAATCTTTCTCCTGCATTCAGACAGAGCAGAAACGGTTCCTGCTAAAGTGAATTGTGATTGTGCTGCAGGTGTGTAACCTGAGCCTGTTCTCACAGTCTCTTATTGAAAGGGTGCACCCAGCTGCTGCAGCACTCACCTGTGCTCTGGGTCTGGATGTTGTAATCAAACTTCATAAGACAAGGCCAGCGTATGAATAACGAGGTTGAATAAGAACTAATCTCAGTCCTTGGAATGCATTTGGCTGCTTGTGTGTGAGTTTATCCATGTAAAGCATGTAAAGAGAGGTGCATGAGGTTTCTGAGAGCTGACTGCGTCAGCAGCAGGCTGGATTTTGTTCTTTTACTGGGACTGGGATGGCACGCTGTGGCAGTGGCCTGCCTGCGTCTGTCACTGCCAGGGCATCTTCCTGGATCCGTTCCTGTCCTCCAGCAGCTCGACAGTCGGGGTGCGACTGGGGGTGGAGCGGCAGGATGGCTGTAGAGGCAAAGTGGCTGTGGAGGATGACACCGGCATGTCGAGGCTCTCCAGGGAGTCGGAAAGGGTTCGGTTGGTTTCGTGCTGCGGACAGAGGACGTAGCGGGTGGGGTGGTGGACCTCCACTGTGGTCACAGAGTCCAGGCCTTTCAGGCAGAGAGGGGACGAACGTCCGGTGGGGTCACGACCTCCGACGGCCCCGAGCTCCATGGAGGACTCGTCCATGTTCACGTACAGAATCTCGTCCGGGTCCTGTGGGTCCGGTAGATCCTCCAGGGCCTTTTCGAGCTCGCAGCGCAGCGACTCAAACGAGGGCCGATCCTTCGGGCTCAGCAGCCAGCAGGAGAACATCAAAGAGTAGCTGAGAAGAAGCACGAGTGTTAGTGGAGGTACTGTTAGCACGTTAGCAGGTGAAAAACATTTACTCCCATAGCTGCCTAATATTTTTATAGAAATATTAACCTGGACGAGAGTTAGTGATTTCATTTCCAATTATTTCCCACATTCACAGTTTAAATCGTTTAACTGATCCTAAAACATCGTTTTACTAAATTAATTTTACATTTTTGGAAAACTGGAATTTTAGGATAAAATTCTCACATGCTGTCCAGGCAGTCCGGAGGCTGTTTGAGACGGTTTCCTTGTCTCAAATAATCATAAATTTCACTGTTTTCGACCCCGGGGTACGGCGTCTGGCCCCGAGTGGCGATTTCCCACATGGTGACTCCAAAGGACCACTGAGCAGGACAGAGAGGCAGAGGAGGACAGGTAAAGGTGTGACAGGGTTAGCGGGAGTTCTCACACACACATGAGCTGCACCGGTCATGAAAACATATCACACGTGTTTGTCTTGGATTTCTGGACATTCTCCCTCATGAAGCAGCACGTGCCTGACTGTAAACACATCTGCACACGTGCACGTGCACCACTTTTGTTTTATGGAAAATAATTTTGTCTTCAGATGTTTGAATAAAGTTTCAGTTATTTATGTTTGATTAAAAATGTGACAGAGTTTGGGACGTGTCACTGTAACCTTTAGCATGGCTGTAATCCTGCTCAGGTGCGCGCGCACACACACACACACACACACAGGTAAGACGAACTCACCACATCGCTCTTTGTGGTGTAGACGCGGTCGGCTAAGCTTTCGATGGCGATCCATTTCACGGGCATCTTGGAGATCCTGCCCTGTCTGTAGTAGTCTCCATTGTAGATCTTCTTGGAGAGGCCAAAGTCGGCCACACACACGTTCATGTTCTCATTCAACCTGTGAAAGGTCATCAGACAGTACAGGTATTACGTGTGTGAATACTGTACACACTCAAAGTACAGTTACATAGTTCAAGTACTTTGTACCTCTGCTCTGATACATTAATAACACATTTATTTCAGTTTAGCATTCAAAACATTTTATGATGCGGTGGATAAAAAGACTCATGTCTCATGCTGAGAAAAGTCTTTACTACTTCTTTATGAATCCTCCCCCAACTGTTGCATGTTGGGTAAAAAAAGAAAAGGGAGGGGTGAAGAAGAAGAAGAACCCCTGCAGGAAGTGAAGAAGTCAAATCCAGCTTACATGCAGTTGCGTGCAGCGAGGTCTCTGTGGATGAAGTTCTTGCTGCTGAGGTACTCCATTCCTCGGGCAATGTCTGTCATGAACTTGACCAGCATTTGAGATGGGAGGTACTGCAGGACAGCAGAGAGAGAAACAGTGTTTATTTTGGTCTAACGAAGCTGGCGTGTGTTTAGTGGCCAACAGAGGGCTGCAGAGCCCGTCTTCTTTAAACCTGGATGCAGCAGATCGGATCTCAGCACCCTCCTCATGTGGAAACAATAATGTTGAGCTCCTTTGTTTGTGGAAACTTTGCTGAACTTTGGGTGTTGCGGCGCGCTCGTTTCTCGGCTCGTCGGGGACTCACTGCGTACGGCAGCTCTGACTTAAAAACACGAGCTAACACATGAAACTGCCAATGAACTGATTTGGTGTTTTCATAATCTCAGAGTGCGTGCTGCAAACAGGGATGGGTGGGACTCTCACAGCTTTGCGTGTGTGCTGAACTCTGGGCTCCATTTTGCTCATGACATAAGCTCATGAACCCATGATGCTGTTAAAGTGTGTGCGACTGCATGTGTGCATGCGTGAGTGTGTGTCTGCTGCTGACTGTGTGACACTAACCACAGGACAGTCTCCCAGCCGTGAGTACAGCAGATAGCTGTGCAGGTCTCCATGCTTCATATACGGCAGGATGACCACAGGGGAGGGGTAACCTTCACTCTCCACAGTCTGGAGACACACACCTATAAAAACAGACACACACACCTATAAAAACAGGTGCACAGAGACTTCATGCCTGCTCTGTATGTTCCACACTTAAATAAGAAACGAAGGATTTGATCTGTGCACAGAACACAACGTTTATCATGAATACTTCTTTGAGCGAACATCATTTTATTGCCCTCCATCGGATCATTACAGGTTCCTGAGAGAACACCACCGACTCACCGAGGAGCCTCATGACGTTGGGATGGTCAAACTCCTTCATGCAGGCTGCCTCCCGGAGGAAATCCTCCATCTCTGAGCGCGTACATATGGCAACTGTGAAGGAGACGTACAGAGGCGAACACACACACACACACACACACACACAGATGACAGTAAGTGAGAAACTCTTTCAGACTCTCTGGGTTTGGTTTTGGTATTTTCTAAAAGCCGTCTTTGTGTGTTTTGTGATGCAAACTGATTTGTGCCCTGAACACTTGTTAATGTGTGACCCCGAGGCTGCCGTCAGAGGGCCGTGCTCCACAGATGAAGGGAATCATTGTGGCGACTGCTGAGTACTTTTACTGTCTACTCACTTTTCATAGTCTTGACAGCGACTTTGAGAGCAGACTCCTCCTGAGTCAGCAGCCCTTCCATCACAGAGCCAAACTCCCCTGAAGGCAGAGAAACACACACAGTTTACTGAAGTGTCACATCTGCTGAAGCCCTCACACAGAGATGAGCCTGCACCGGTTCAATGAGTCCAGGTGATCCCACAGATCACAGAGAAAACCGAGCACTACCTTCTCCCAGCGTCTTTCCCAGGGTTAATTTATGTCTGTCCACCATCACATCCTGGAGCTTCTGCTTCAGCTCGTCACTGATGCCCAGGCTGTTCACTGAGGGAGAAAAAATGAGGAATTTTAATGCTGCTTAGGTGCCTGAAGCACTTAACAACACAGAGCAGAGAGAAAAACAGCCTGGTCTGAACAAACAGCCTCGCTAACATTTCCAAAACCACAGAACAAGGTGTTTAAAGTCCCCCACAGCGAGCATCAGAGTCTCCAGTTTGAATCTGTTTGTCGGCCCCATCAACGCATCATTGGAAGTTGCATTCAGATGATACATTAAGAACAGTTGCTGAGCTTTGCTCAAAATGCCTGAAATAGCTTTATAGTTAAAAACCATCATGGTGCATCTGACCTCAGCTTTGTTCAGTCCCCTTTTCCCATAAAGAATGCCTGAGCGATCCTGCAGGGACCGGGCTGCATGGGGACATGAGGTCAGGGGGATTAGGCTGCTTTAAATACTCCCTCCACAGCTGGCTGTCATTGAGCTACAGCGGGAAGCGCACTGCGTTACACACTTCAGCTCTGTTTTCACATCTGGGCCAGGATGTGACAGCATGCTCAGAGATCCAGCTGCTGCTACACCATCAATCTGTCATGTGTCGGACAACAATTTACTTGGTCTGCAGGCTCTTCCAGCACATGCTGCCGTGACCGGCTATTAGCCAAAGCATTCAACATGGAGAGCGTCAGGGTTCGAGGACGGGCTGAAACGACCGGTCAGTATCCACAGCTTAAAGTCCAGATCTAATGTGACCTTTCCCCTTCTTCCCAGTGCAACTTCCTTTCTTCATTCCGAGCTCACATTATCACCACAGCTCAGCTCCTCTTGTTTTACTCAGTGAATTCTCCCCCAGCCCTGTAGTTTTACCTTCCTCACGGCCCCTTTGTGTCTACGACGAGCTGAGACCTGCCCGTGAGGACGAAACAAATACTGTGTGTACAGGTACGACGGGAGGACAGGTATGTCACATGAAGAGGACTCAGGGGCAGCTGGCTGTGATCAGCATGAGTTCATTGCTGCTTTTTAACATCTCCAGGATCTCATGTGTTTATCTGAAGAGTCCAGTTAACTGCAGCGGTTCGTGCTTGATGGCAGAGGGTATCAGTTCATTAGATTTCCTCAGACTGCCTCCTGTAGTGTGAGGCACAGGCTGTTATCACAGCTGTGAGGAATGAATTAACTGTTAGTTGTGTTTCTGGTTTGATACAAACAAACTCAGAGAGTCTTTCTGGTTTTCCACGTTGTGGACACGGTGTGCCGTGTTCTTCCACAGAACTGTCGGATTCTGTTAGGCTGCTTCGGCTCTCCTTCACAGACAAGTTTGGACACGCCGCTAATAAACAATCCTGATTCCTGCTGAAGGGACAACAAAGTATCAGCTTTCTGACAAACATGCCGGAGCACAGAGAGACTCACGAGTCGCTTCGGTGGTCCTGCGGCTGTAGGAGCGCCGAGCGCGGTACCTGACCACCAGCTCTCCGCTCTCCATCATGGGTTCAAACGCCTCCCTGTGAACGACACAACACACAGAGAAGGGTCAGAAAGATGGCGCCGTGCCACATTTCACAAAGTTACTTTGAGTGTTTAGAAAAATGCTGCAGAAGTGCAGCAGCAGGCTGAGGCTGAGGTTTGGCACGGTCACCGGGTGCCTCCCTTCCACCCACAACGAGCAGGAAAAGCCTACGCACCCGAAGCGCGTCTCCTTGCGCCGCAGCTTGGCCACGTAAACAGCCAGGAACACAGCTATGGACACAGCACCGGTAACAGCCATCACCACATAAAACCAGTGCCAGGAAAAGGCCGGGGGCGACGATGGACCTGCAGGAAGGGGTGTGGATGCAGACAGATGAGAGCTTAGTCATGCAGGTCTTATAATTTGGAATTTAGGAGTGAAACAGTAATTAAGTCATTTTATCAAAAAGGGCCGAGGACATGATCAAAAGGACCTGAGTGGGTTATATCAGCCCAATGATGCTGGATCACAGAGGGTAATGATTATGATTGGACACCCTCACAGTCACCTACATCAAAGCTTCTCCTCCTAAAAATACGCTCTAGAAACATTTTGCTCCGAGGCGCTGGAGCTGCTGCAGTCTCCGTTCACCGCTCTGCTGCTGTTTGTCGTTACACAAAGCAAACGGGGACGCGACGCCGCCTCTTAGAAGTATTTATGACGCCTCTCCCCATTCGCCCCCACAACCCTCTTCCCCTTTCCCTTCCCTCTGAGGTCATCTTCTCTTTTCTCTCTTCCTTCCTTTTTTCCAAAAACTCAGTGAAAGAGACTAAGAAGGAGAAGTCAACAAAACCCACATGAGCTCACTTCCACCATCATTTTGTGCCACTCAGAGAGGTCACAGGAGAGTGTGTGCATGTGTGCATGAAGCCGGTCATTACTCACCTCTGATTTCACCCATTTCTGTGAAACAGAGAGCACACGTGTTAATATTTAGACTTTTTAAAGGTCAAACGCTCCAAAATAAATCAAACTACATTATAAGCTGCAAAGCTTATAATATTATATATTATATTCATACATGAATACATGAACATGTTAAAGGTTTGGACACCTGTGTAACTCACCGGGTGAATTGAGTGTCAGAGTCTGAACAGGCGTCCAGGGTCCTCGACCCGCCCCCGTGTAGGCGCACACCCGGAAGGAGACGTTTGACAGGGGAGCGGACAGATTGATGGACAGCTCGGTGCTCAGTCCTGCATTCAGTGTGATCTGCCAATGAGAGGACAGAGGGACCGTCAGCATCAACACGAGCATCTTCTCCGTGCCCGCATGTGTGAACGTGCTCCTCACATACCTGCTGTGTAACAGGTGTGCTGTACTCCACCATGTAACCCTGTAACTGTCCATTCAGCCTTCCCGGTGGCTCCGCCCACATTACCAGCACCTCTGTTGCATTTAGCGCAGCGGTCACATTAGCAGGTGGATTTTCAGGCACTGAAACACAAAAGACAAAAAGCTCAGAATCATCCCAGCGTCCTGCCTCACACAGGTGGGATTATTCAGGTAAACCGGGAGCACCTGGGAGGTTTGGAGATGTCTGTGCTCCCTCTCCTCCATCCAGCCTTGTTACTTTGGGTATTACAGTAAACAGCTTGAACGAATCACGGAAACGACCGCAGCGTTTCTTAAAGTTCAGGTAAACCCACAGATCAGAGAGCCAACAGTGTTGTAACTGTGTGCTCAGTGGCCGGGGCCAGCAGGCTGGGGTCAGCCAGGCATGTGCGTTTTGACAGCGTAGAGCTCGAGGGTGTGGAGACGTCCAGCAGACGGAGGAGAAGATGTCAAACGATGTGGAGAATTTGGCTTTTTTAGGACAAAAAGGCGTTTGAGGGCAGCACAGCCGGGCAGTCAGTGAAGCTCAGGAGCGACTGTGCTCTCTCTGTGTCAGCGTGCTCCAGTAAGGGCCGGGGTCCACCGCACTTCATCCACTTCCTGTCCTGTTAATGCTTCATTCACTGCTTCAGTTTGGCCGTCTGGAGCCGAGAGTGAAACAGGCGGCCGACTACCGAAATACCCACTGCAGAGAAATCTGGCTGAATATGATGCTAGAAATAGTGTGTGTGTGTGTGTTTGTTTGTCTGTGTGTGTGTGTGTGTGTGTGTGTGTGTGTGTGTGTGTGTGTGTGTGTCTGTGTGTTTGTCTGTGTGTGTGTGTTTGTCTGTGTGTGTGTGTGTGTGTGTGTGTGTTTGTCTGTGTGTGTGTGTGTGTGTGTTTGCTTCTGTAACTGATGCAGTGTGTAGCACAGAAACCCAAGAAAACTTTCACTGAGGACAATCGAAGGCTCATTTCCTGCGTTAGTGTTTACAGCTGACTTTGTCTTTGCTTCACACACTTTCAGAATCATATAAACACACACTCACTCACACACACACACACTCAGAGCATTTGGGAAACTGGGCCCTGCCTATGGATGGATGGATGATGATGCTATCAGGAAGTGTTTGGCGGCTGATTGTTTCCACATGTCGTCCGTGTTCTGCCAGCAGCAACAAAAACAGCCTCCAAGTCGAGTTTTTTTCCACATTCGCTCCTGTCAGACTCGCTCCGTCCTCTCCACCTCTTTGCTGCCCACTCCGTTTCTCTCCTTCTCATTTTTCTCCCTTTCCCTTATTTCCAGCCAAAATAATTCCTTCTTTTCCCTCTTTGTGCTAACCTTTCTTTTTTTATGGAGTTGAGAGTTCGAGTGGGCAGTTCATGTAAATCTTTGCTTCCCTCTGATAAAAATAGAAGTTTGTGTCTTTAGTTTTTGGTGGAAAACAGAAGTTACGGAGTAAAAAAGCCTCACAGTCGTTTTTTTCCACAAAGAAAGGAAAGCCACGCAGACTGTGGAACAAAGAGGTTCAGATTGGACTGTTTCATCTTAGAACTTCAACTGTTTGGAGCGACGGGACTCTTTCCTCATTGGCTCGTGGAAGGAAAAGGGTCATCCTCATGCCAGAAACTGATCTGGAATCTGGTCCCCATAAATGGGAACATAACAGCTCTACACGGGAAACATGTTTCCAGAACATTCCCAACACAAATGTTCGTGTCATCAGAAAAGTCGTAACTTTTAAGGCCGTCCAACCAAACCGAGCACGCCTGCGTGGGAAAAGGACTCGTTTACTGCTGGAGCTGCACTTCTGCTGGCATCAGCACGAAGCAGCGACACGTGTGCGCGTCGGGCCGCCATCATGACTCACCTCCACTGAACCGTCCTCTGTTTATGGGGTCCAGCCTGACTGAATCAGGCCTGTGTGTGTGTAAAATTTAATCTCATAGCAACTGTAGGATTAGGAGGTGACAGCACGGGTCGAGTCACTTCCTCTCCCTGTGACCAACCCCCCCCCCATCCCCCACCCTTGGGGAAAATAATGGGCTTTGGGAAAATGGCTAAATGAGTGTTTTCTCAAAGCGCCCACTTCTCCCATTTTTCTGTTCTTCCATCCAGTCCTTCCCTCCTCCCACCAACAGCTAACCTTTTCCCTTTTTTTCCCACAGTGCTGAGCTCTGGAAAATCATAAATCATCTGAGGTCAGAAAAAGGGGGAGAATGAAAGCTGAAAAACTGGATTTAGAAGAACTTGTTCATTTTGTTTGGGTTTGCAACAAATCTCAGCAACGTTTGCAGGATGAGCGAGAAAACGACTGAAGATGAAGTATATGAGACATTATGCTCATATCCTGCATCAGGATTGTGCATGAGCGACAGCGCCGTGCACGTGTGCACAGTTCAGGAACAATATAAGGAGGCAGAAAGCTTCAAGAGGAAAGCCTTGTGGGACTTGAGCCCTGAACCACATGGAAACTCTGGCTGTGCTGTAAACAGTCGGCCTCTCTCTCAGTTTCTCCTCTCGAACGTTATTCATGTTTCAGGGTTTTCTGCTGGAGCGAGAATCAAACTCTCATTCAAAGGGAAATGATGTTTTTTCTTCCTGTGAAACAAGATGAAGACGCTTTAGCTAAAAAAGAACTGAGAACTAACTGCAGACAGCATTTCAGAGCGTGCTTCCCTTTTGCTTCTCCTGTTTATGAGAAAATGAGAAATGCAGTGTTTACAGATTATAAGCAGCTTCCTTTATGGAAAGCCCCGATCCCCCCCCCCCCCCCCCCCCTGTGGCATATCTCCCCTCTCCATTCCTATTTATCCAAGGATAGAGAGAGCATGAGCTGGCATGGAAAATCCCACCTCAGTCTGAACTCAGACACAAAGCAGCCTAGCATTAGAGTCTGCACAGGGCGCCACCATCCTAACTGAAGCCTTTCAGGAGAATTTAGCGTCTGCCTTCCTTTTCTCCATCACAGCCGCTTCACCAGCAGCTGCCATAGTTTAGGGTTGAAGCTGGGTTCACAGGGTACAGCCACTCACTCTGCTATCCTTCAAACACAGTCATAATATTCCTCTGACTCAGCCTAACAGCACACTGTAGCCTAATCCTCTAACTCCGTGTTATCATCGAGTCTCGTTTAGATCCGAGTTTAAAAGCATTCAAAACCTTTTTGATCCACCTTAAAACAGGCTCAGTGTTCATGTGACCTCAGTGCTGCTGAGGCCACTTTAGGTGACGTTTGAATCCCAGAAAACCCACAAAGCATCAGACAGCGTTAGAACAGGACATCAGCGAGTCTCAGATCTGCTTCATCATCCTGGAACATACAGGAAGGCCCTGCAGAGCCATCGTAGCTCATCTTCACTGTGACTGACTGCATCCCTCTGTCAGCATTCAGGCAGGTTCAACAGTTGTAATTGCTCCAAGTATTTCAGATTGTACACTTAGCAATACAAAGATCCTTGAAATGCACTTATAGAAAAATGTCCCTCAGTATAAAAGCAGCTCGTTACTGTGTAGCTTCTGTCCTGGAGCGGTGAGTCTGCAGCAGGAAGGGAGGAAACCTGGACTTAGAGCTCAATCAGTAGGCAGATAACAGACCTCGACCTTGAAACACTCCTGCAGAAATAATCTCACACACACCAACATGCACACATCCACATCCACGGGGAAAACTCACCTCCTTCTTTGGTACGTAGCTCCACCCAGGGAGACCAGGCAGATGGGCCTTGGCTGCTCTGACATGCCACCCTGACAGCATAGAGGGTGTGAGGCTCCAGGTCCTGGATGATGTGTGAGGATGGTGGCATGGACACAGTCTGATTATGGATCAGCCTGCGAGGGCCTGCTGTGAAGGATTCTCCTGGATGTTTGGCCTGTAACATTAAGATGATCAACATTATACTGATGCTCCAATTAAATCTGATCTATGTGCAAACATGAAGAGGATGCTGCGCTTTTTGGTGATGAATATGAGGAGTGAATGGAAAATCACTCTGAACAAGGGCGGAAAATTAATTGTGCACAAGAAATAAAAAACCTGCTGAATTTTGGTCTCTGCAGTTGAAGTACTTTAAGGTATTTGTTGCTCATTAAGTGCAAACTTCCAACAAGGGTGTAAAATCTCTGAACATGAGCCAAACTCAGCAAGGTGCACTAAAAGCAGAACTCATCAAGCAGAAACCTGCTGGCTCTGCAAAGTCTTCCTGGTAAACACACTTAAAGAGGAACAAAAAATCCTTCACTGCAGCGATTTTATAACCACATTAAAGTTGCTGCTCTCGGCCATTATTCTGCTGTGCTGTTCATTATCAAGAAGCTACCATGGAAAGGTGGGTTCACAGGTGGAGTTACGAACACTATAAACAACCGGCCTAAAAAACGAGCAGACACACAAAAACATGAGCTGTCTGAGCTTTGAACACATCAGATCTCAAAGGGAAAAAACCAATCTGGATATCTACACAGATATGGACTCAGTGATGTGTGAGGAATGAAAGGATCAAACCATCATGTGATGGAAATGAAAATGATCAACCTACAGAGGCTGAATTCAGAAATGATGCAGCATTGAACATTTAGCTGAAATTTGATTGCGGCAGCTCCCCCTCGTACTTGTGTGCACACCTGACAACGAGCGTGGGGGCCAGTCAGTGGTATCAATGCCTTCATCCTCCAGGAACTGCCCACATACTCATCACATGAGGCACCAGGAGGAACCCAGGACCCTCTGCATCAGCGTGGGGTCTGACAGGTCCAAGGATTTCATCCTGATAGCTGATGGCAGTCAGGGTGTCGTTGCCTAGCCTGTAGAGGTCTGTGTGTCCCTCCATGGATGTGCCTCCCCAGACCATCACTGACCCACCACCAAACTGGTCATGCTGAACGATGTTACAGGCAGCATAATGTTCTCCACAGCTTCTGTCACAGGTGCTCAGGGTGAACCTGCTCTCATCTGTGAAAGCACAGAGCTCCAGTGGTGGACCTGCCAGTTCTGCCAATACCATGGAAAATGCCAATCAGTCTTCACAGCGCCCACTAGAGGATGCCGGGCCCTCAGCCCCCCCTCATGAAGTCTGTTTCTGATTGTTTGCTCAGAGACATTCACACCAGCTGATGGGTTAAGGACCTTCTCTTGTCTGTCTCCTGGAGTCTTCTCCATGCTCTGAGACTGTGCTGGGAGACACAGCAAACCTTCTGCCAATGACATGTATTGATGTGCCATCCTGGAGGAGTTGGACTACCTGTGCAGCCTCTGTAGGGTCCAGGTATGACCTCATGCTACCAGCAGTGACCCTGACCCTAGCCAAATGCAGAACTAGTGAAAACCAGAAAAGATGAGGAGGGGAAACTGTGAGTGTCCTCCACCTGTGAAACCATTCCTGTTTGGGGGGGGGTGGGGGGTGGCACCTGTTGGTAATTTGATGAACACCAAAGCAGCTGAAACTGATAAACACCCCCCCCTGATACTTACTGACCTTATCAGTATCTCAGAGGTTTACTGACTGATGCTGAACTCTGACTAAAGTGTCCTGCAATGTTACTGTATTCTGAAACCATGAGGACTCAGAGGACTCAGGCTGCAGGAGCCTTCAGGATTTTCCATTATGGAATGAGTCAGATGGTGTTATTCCCACTACAGTATATGAATGTGTGCGAGAGCAATAAGGAGTTCATCCTAACTCGATGACTCACCGTCCAGCCTGTACAACAAGTGTGTTTAATCTGAAAGTACAACTCAGCCCTGACTCACTCCCAGCATGCATTCCCCTTGTATGGCTCAGACTCTCTGCTGTCACTGCCTCTTCCTCTGTGCTTTTAACAACTTTCTCTGCCTCTTTCTTCCCTCCTTTCACCTCTCTGAACCTTTTTCATGTTTCTCTTCATTATTCAAACAAGCATTAAATTTGGATTTTCGCCCCACTCTGCTGAACTGGGCCCCTTTTCTTGTTCCCCTATGAGGGTAAAGGGGTTAGCATGAGATGGGGGAAGGGAGGGGGCGATAGTATGGAGAGGTATGAGGGGCAGCTTTATTAGAACCAGACGGTTAGGGGTGGTGCTGCACTGTTCCCTTCTCCAGGAGAAAACCTCCCTGCTCTCAGCTATGAGCTGTAACGGCCTCAAAGCAGAGACACTGACAGAGGGGGAGGGGGGAGGGAGTGGTCCTGCACAAGTCCAAGAGGCCACTTTCCCAGAGTGAAACATGAACCACTTGTACATGAATCCAGCAGGGAGGGGCAGAGGATGAGTTAAGGGGAGAAAAGGCTCTGCTCCTCAGAATGAGCTTCCAGAGGTTTTCCAGCCAGGATTGGTGGCGTTCCCATCTCTAACATTTATCCCGTGTTTCTCTCACCTGCACAGAGCAGTCGATTATCTGGTAGTCTCCTCCAAAGCCAGGCTGCCACGATACATGAAGGGCAGTCTGAGTGATCTGAGCAGCTCTCACATTCTGAGGTGCAGCTGGGAGGACTAACGGAGAGAAGAGATGAGAATAAAACCACAAGAATTTGATATTTGGCAGAAATATGCAGATAAACCGAGGACGGCTGAGGAGCTCCTGCTCCGCACACCTACCAGTGATGGTCCCGGATCGGGAGGTGGTCACGCCCTTGCGGTTTTGGGCCTCACAGGAGAAGGTGCTGGTCCTGTTCAGACCTGGACAGAGAAATGAAACACTCAGGTGTGAAGAGGAAACACTTCAGCTGCTTTTTATGTTAACGTAACTAAAAATGTAACCAAAGGAAGAAAAACACGAGTGTGACAGTTTCCATACAGTAACTTCCTCTTTCTGTCAGCAGGATCATCAGTTATGTTTCTCCCTAACGAGCCACTAAAGACCTTCAGAATATTTTTATGTGAAACGAATGAAACAGATGAGAGGGGGCGGAGCTTTCTGCCACGAACTCCCCAAACGTCTGTGTTAGGATACGGTGAAAAGGCCATCTTAAACTTTTATATGTGTCCTAATGTGAGCAGTGAATCTTAATGAGAGTAAATATCTGCAGGCGGTAATGACTAATTATGAGACGAGCAAGAAACAACAGGATAAAGAAGGATAGCATCAGTTTGTCTGATAACATAAAGTCGAACCAATAAAAATCACGTAAATCTTCTTAAAGTGTTGCTCTGCAGTTTCCTCCAGAGCAGTTCGAGCTCTGAGAAAGCCGTCCGATCTGATCGTCGAGAAGATAAAACACTGATTTTCAGGTTTTCAAGGCTTTGTATTAAATTTCTGTTTCTCAGTGGGTCAGTGGTGTCGGCTTCATAGCAGTTTATTATAGTCGTTTAAATACTGTTTAAATAATACAAGTTTCCATGTGAGTCAATAAATAAAAACAATCTGACATCATCTGAGGTTCAGTTTTTCACTTGGTTTGTGAGAACGAAGAGGGCAGCAGAGGTGTAACAGCTCCTCTGAAGGGGGCAAACTACTGTGACACACAACAGAGGAGGAGTCTCACAAAAGTGACTCACAGCACGCACACACACACACACACACACACACACACACACACACACTCCCTGTTTCTTTCCTTCCTCATTACAAAACCACAAAACATCATCCTGGAAATGTCATAATCTGTTCGCAGGAAGAGCCTGCTGATCGGTGCTGATCGGTGCAGGTCTGACTGCCAGTGTTGATGCCAGCTGGGGGGACGTGGTGCCGGTGCCGTCTTTGCTTGGATAACACTGTGCACGTGTAAAAGGAGCTGGAAGATTTAATGTTTGATGAGGAGAAGTGAAGCTGTGACAGTTCAAATGTGCTGAATGAATGAACTTCTCTCCATTTCTCTCCATAAAAGCTTATTTGTGTTTGGACCTGCGGTCTGACAGACCAGCTGTCCATGCCAGAGCTGTGAGTGTAGCTTACCATCAACACCGGGCAGCCCGCTCCGATGAGTCAAACCAGATCCTGCCCACTCCTCCCATCTTCCTTCTGACTCCCTCTGCTTTTCCCTCCACCACTGGACTTAACACAGGCCAGCTATGTGGCAGGCATTCAAGCAGAAACAGAGCCCTCCTCCTTTATCTCCTTCTGTCTTTTATCTCCAAATGTCCTCTGCACATCAGCTTTCCATGTCCCAATTGTCATTTTTTGTGCTCGCTGCTCTTCTTTACCAACAAACCCACAAAGCATGTCCTGGCTGCTCCCCGGCACTGTGCCAGCAGCTCTCTCGGGGGAGGGAGGTTATTGTTTAGGCCATGAAAGGAGGATTTGGAGGTCTTTGAAACCAGCAGATAGCTGCTGTGTGGTGTTTGGAACACATCACTATAACCAGTCTAAATAGATCAAAACTGATTTTTAAATAATCATTTAAAACTCAACTCTGCACCACACCCTGCTGAAGCCAGCTCCTTACTTTAATGTTATTATTTTTTAACCTGCAGAAATGAATCATTTCATTTTCTCCTTCCTGCGTTCAAACTGAGAGAACTGATTATTGGAAAGCGTTCAGGTTTTGTTGCTGAACATTTTGCTGTCAGTGGGGTGTACAGAGAAGAAGAAGAACTAACGTAAACTGGGTACCTGTGAGGTTGAGGGTTGAGGGTGAAAGGGCCACGGCGTCTGTCAGAGAGTTCAGAGGATGGCCATCCTGCAGCCAGATGACCTTGACCGGTTCTGGAGGACCGTGGGCCACACAGTGCAGGCTCAAGGAGACGTTCGCCACCGCAGTCATGTGGTGGGGCTCCACAGAGAAATGAGGAAGGCCTGAGAAAGACTTAGCTGAGTCAGGGTCTTCAAAAATAACTGCCCTCCTCAGATAAATGTCTGTGGCTGCTTCAGATGAACTCACCTTCCAGCTGAATACCCCCCTCATCAGAAAAGGTCTCACTGCCTCCCGACTGAACAGCACATTTGTAGGAGCCCATGTCAGGGAGCTGCACCTTCTCGATTCTGTTACGGACATAAAGAGGAATATTTTGAAGGTTTTGTAATAAAACACTTGAATCTCCAGCAGGTTGGACACGTGTTACTGTCACTGGATTATATTCATTTGTCTCTGTGGCTGGAAGTCAGTATGTGGACATGATCCAGCAACAGGAAAAACAGGAAGTAAAACCATCACGTTTGAGCCTACCTGAGCGTGCTTATGATCGTCCTGCTGTTGATGCCAGTGAGGACTTGGTATTGATTAGTGTCTGCATACTCGAGCGACACACCATCTCTCAGCCAGGTCACATCGGGGGAATCCACGTCCTCGCCTCCGACACCGTTCACTTTGCACTGCAGTGTGACGGGTTTGCCGAGCGAGGAGACGACGGTAGAAGGACTCTGAACAAACTCCAAGTCTTTGAGAGGAAAGAGGTGCGAGAACAGGTGAGTTTGTTTCCTGTTTCTATAGAGTCTGCGACTACAAACTGAGCAGAGTTTAGACTACAGCGTTAAGCTTGGTCTGCAGTCTCGTTACTGATCTCAGTCCAGCCCACATCATCCGCTGGCTCAGCGTGCACCCTTCTGTCCATTCTCCAGGCACATATCATGCAGGGAACACGCTGTCCTGTTCCTGTAAGCTGCTTTGCAACCCGCCGTGACCTCAGCGTCTCCATTTCATATTTTGCCCGACATTAGTGTCACATATGTCGATGCTTACTTTGTCCTGTCTGAGATTGTTCTGCAGGAAAGTGCAGGAAACCTTTCCTTTGTTGAAGTGTTCATCATGAGAAAGGAGAAAATGTCTCAGACAAACTCCCACAGATTAAAGTGATACAGTCAGAGATAACACAACGTTCATCAATCAGCACTAAAGTCTTTATTTGGTTCTGTCTCAGAAATATTTACTACTTCTGTCTGAGTCCTGAGATGTGAGCTGAAAGCAGCGCCGTGGCCTTTGAATGGCTGCTTATCTTGTGCTGCTCACTGATAGTGAGGCTGACCTGAGGAGGACAGCTGATCCTGGGACAAAGGCTTCTTGTTGGAGGACGGCTGCTGGTGCAGCTTACACAGAGAGCTCAGTGCAAACTAAACATAATCATCAGCACTCACAGGTCTGCAGCCTCCAAAACAGTTTACAGGACGGGATGGTGCTGTTCCTTACTTTAACAGCTGAGACCGACAAAGGCAGATGTGCAGATTTCTGATTTCTGCAGCGGCCCTCACAGAGCTAACACGGCTGCTTGGTGTGATAGATAACAGAAAAATAAAAAACTGGGTTTTCAGAGCAAGAAGGAGAAACCAGATTTTCTTAAGCTCGCCCTCCTAGTCGCCCTTCAACCTTTCACCCAAACACCCATCTCACTAAAGCACACATGAATGGCCAAAGTTCAGCTGCTGAAAACTGACTTTAAATGCATCTTTCTGCAGGACTCCAGCACACGCAAACAGCTTTTTGTGTTAGCGTGTAATAAACGAAGGAGTGAGTGCGCCCCGCCTCTGTGTGCGCTCTGCCAGTAAGAGTCATTCCTCCCTTTAGTTTTAAGCTTGGCTGAGCTCCTGCCCTGACCCCCCCCACTGAACAAAAATAGCCCCACTTTCTCACTCTGTATCTTTTTGCTACGTTCATATAAGATCATAAACCTTTTAGGAGCTCACAGACAGACGAGCTTTGGACAAACTGTGTGTGGCCTCTTCAGCTAGTTCATGTCCTCCATACTGTCCCTCCTCCTCCTCCTCCTCTGTGAGGATACTCAGACAGTAAATGCTGCTGGACGCGTACATACCAAACATATCTAACACAGCGTTTCTCCTCTCACTCCCTCTTTTATCTTCCTGCCTTTTGAACAGCACTGAATGCATTCTCTGCCCCGCCTTTGCCCTTTTCTCCTTTTCATACCATTCACTGGATTCATCACAACACATTTTTCCACCTCCCCTCCAAACTCTCTGCTCTTGCCCTCGTACCCCATCCATCATCTGACTGCTCGAATCTGAGTCAGACAAGCTCTGACTCACAAACCGAAGCATTTGCCCCCCTGAACCCCTCCCCATCCTTCACATCCTCACATACAAACAGGAACTGAGACATCAGAAAAAAATCTGCAGTGCAACCATCAGTCTGAGCTTGTAAAGGACGTTGGTGTCTAATAATCTGCATCCCTGCTGCTCATGTGTGCTGCACCCTGAGGACAGGGTGGCCGTGATGCTCGGAGCAGATGAACTGACAGGTGGAGTGTTTCCAGCCACTGGCTGCAGCTGATGGTTCAGTCATGTTGGTTATCATAAAGTATTTCTTACATAAAGATTATTTTCTAAAGGAGGCCTAAATGCAGCTTTCAGCTTCCAGCATGGTGGAGTTTCAGGATTCTTTCAGTCCCAGCAGAGTTACAGTAAATCCGGCCTTTCACCTGCTTCTACCCATCCATCACATCCCAAAATGGGAATCTTGACCTGGTTTGGATCCCAGCAATGATCTCAGCCTGATCTCAGCCTCAGTGTTACTGATGCCTGTCAGATAAAACTCACCTTCAGCCACGTTTACTTTGATATCAGCAGAATACAAAAAAAAAACTTACTTTGAACTAAATAAAACCTGTTTTTTTTTTCTTTATTGGCCCAATCAGTTCCTTCATATTGGCCAGATGTTGCGCCCTGCAGCTGTGGTTCCGCCCGTCAGCCAAAAGCAAATTGAGGTAAAGAGTTAGGAGCAGAGCGCCGACGGGGCTAATTGCTCTCACGGTAACAAACAGCCAGACTGGGTCATAAAAAGCTGCTCGGTGCCAGTTAAAGCTTACCTGTGAGCACGTCGGCGGATCCTGGCGTCCACGCCGAAAACATGACGGTGAGAATCACAAATGACCGTTTAGACAAGTTCATCGTTTCTGTGGAAAACAGATGACGTCTCAAAAAGAGCTTCGTGATGAGAAAAAACATGTGGGGAACATCAGCGGGCTCCATTAGCGCATCGCAGCAGCGCAGAGGTTCAAAGTTACTTCCAAAAATAAAGTTTTCTCTAACTTGGCAGGTGCTCAAAGTGGTGAGTATCCACAGATGAGACCCAAGCTGACCGGATCGCCTCGTTTCACTTCCCCATTTTAGGAAACATGCGCTGAAAAGTGTCGGAATTGCTACAAAGTCTCGAGTTTCTCTTATGCGGTTGTTTGGTTGGTTTCAGCGGTGCTGCGTCCATCCAAAAGCTTCAGCTTCCTGTAAACTTCCCTCCGCTGATTCAGCTCAGTCCAAACTCCAGTCTGTTTCTGCAGCCTGGTGTCCAAAGTCTCTGTCCTGCCTCCCTCAGACATTCCCCTGGCTTTCTTCTCCCTCTCCCCCTCCAAACGGCATTCAAATTCCTCAACTCAAGTTCTTTCCCTCCTCCTCCTCCTCCTCCACCTCCTCCTCGGTCTCCCTCCTTCTCTCGGAGGATGTGAGAAACCCTGCGGCATGCTGATTGTCTCGGAACAATCTCGCTTTTTAATTAAGCGCGGATGCGCAAATGAAGGATAGATCAGCAGTTTCCCTGCTTCAAACACACTCCACAGAGAGCATCATCTGTGTGTATGATAATACTGAGTTACACACCTGTCCCGCCAGGTAACCCCAGCAAGCCTGTCAAAGTTATTATATCTGTTTTACACGATGTTTTAAATATTACTGTTTAAAAGACTGAGCAGGCTATCAGACCGTGACATTAACTATTTCAAACATTTCAGCCTTTGTGGGAAGTCCGGGAAAATATTCAGACTGTTTTGATTCTGCGCCACATAAACAGAGTTACGTCATCACGATGTCTGTGTTTGAAAATGCAGCTGTAGTCTAAATAAGAGTTTCCTTGAGTCACATCTACCCGATCCTACTCTCTGTGTGTGTGTGTGTGTGTGTGTCCTTGTAGAGATCACATATCATTCCTGAATGAGCTGATTTGCTGATTTCTCTTCTTTCTTTTCCAAATGAAAACAATGGGGGGGGGGGGGGGGGGGGGGGGGGCTCGGTCCCGCGGCCCCTTTAAGAGCGGCTCTGTGGACAGTGTTGCGTTCCCAGGGTCTGTAATGGAGGCAGAAAGACCCCTTTGTATACGCGTCTCCTTTCAGGCAGGGCTTGAGCAATGGCGCTCTCACTGCTCTCCGATAGAAGCGCAGAGAGGGAGGCAGGAGGGAGGGAAGAAGGTCGCAGAGGGGGTCCCGCATGACAAAGAGGGGAGTTCTACTCAAAAACACAAAGTTTGGGGGGGGTGGGGTGGGGGGGCTGGATGGACCTGGAAGGAGTGAATGTTTGGGTTTTAAAGGGGGAGGGGCATCAGCTCCAGAATAGTGTTCAGCTTGCTTCATCACACCCCCACAGACCAAAATGGAAGGATTTTTACACGAAGCTCAAGGGCATCAACGGGGATGGGGGGGGGGTAACTATACTCACAGAAACTCACAAACCAGGCTGTTAGTCTCAAATGATGAAGAGTGTTTACTGGCTGCAAGACACCAGAAACACCTTCCTGCTGCTCCCCCAGCTTCACATCCTCCCCCGGCGGTGCGGACAGTGAGCTGAGGCCCTCTTCTTCCTTCTTCTTGCTACAGACCGGACAAACTGCTCCATTCAACCTGTTGATTCATTAAAACACACTAATGACGCGTGACTGCCTGAAGTCGAAGGGTCTTCTGCCCCCTGTTGGTGAGAGAGATGAACTGTCCGCAGTAAAGCTCGTTTCTCCGGGAGATTGAAGTGTGACAATAACACGTGTGTATGTGTATTTTTGGACCGTAAAGCGTGTATGACAGTCCAAAAATGCACATACACACGTGTTAGTGTCACACTTCATTCCCCCGGAGAAACCAGGAGCTTAGTCTCCATCAGGTGCATTCAGAGACCCTCTCTGAATGCACCTGATGGAGACTAATTTTAGATAAATGACATTTTTAATTTACTGCAGCTCCAAAAATCAGCTAAACTTGTTTTTCATTTTTCTAAAAATGACATTGGAGACTTCTTGATGATCTGCATGTTTGATCTGGTGATGATTTAAAGTTATAGCTTGAGCACGTACAGCTGCCAGTGGGACTAACAGCCAAATTTGTTGAGCTATACAAGAGCATCATGTGAGCTGAGGTTCAGCCAAATGTACAAAAACTCCCGACATGGGCCTCAAACAGCAGTTAATGGGGGACAGGTGATGTCCTCACATGGTGGGGGTCAGTCCCCTGATTGAAATCAAACTGAGCTGCAGTCCTGCAGACTGATGACAGTCAGTGAGAGGCAAAGATTTTACACACTGATGGTTTTGTCAATGCTTTAAACCCCAAACAATCAAAGTCTCCCACACATTTACATCGATATTGATCAATTCAATTCAATTCAGTTTTATTTATATAGCGCCAAATCACAACAAATAGTCGCCTGAAGGTGAGATCGTCTTGAGGCGATCTCGCCTCAGTTCTCCTCAGTGAGATCGTCGATGTGCTGAAGATGCTGCTTCCTGTCACGCAGAGTTCAGGAGAACTGATGAGAAAATCACATCTCAGTGGGATCCTCTGGCATTAAATCATCGCCTGGCTTTCAATAAGTCCTTAATAGCTCTGTTTGAGATTTGTCTTTAAACACAGACAGAATCCCTCATCAAAGGCCACACAAACAAATGCTGTGCCATGTGACTGCAGCCAAGTGGAGGATTGAAGGCAGGTCACAGCTTAGAGCCTCATGATTGCAGACTCAGTACTGAAGGTGTTCCAGCTGCAGTACACACACTCAGCTGGTGTATCACACTCGAGGTGTGTGGATCTTTTTTGGTCTTTTTCTTCTGTTTAGAATTTTTGAATTTCTTGCTGAAATCTGCTTCCTGCACATCTTGCAGACTGTGACCGCCTGCCAACCCGTTTCTCTGAGACCTGCTTCACTGAAGCATGAGAGCGTCCCTCTAAGATCCCTTTGGTTACATAATGTCCTTCTAACAGTGATTAGCAAAGCCAGACTGCTGCACTGAATAGCATTTAATCCCACTTGGATATATGACCATGAAAAACATTTAATATCTTAGAGGTGGTTACTTGGATGGGGGCACATGTCCCAGGTTTGGACAGATTAAAATCTCGGTGGGGGCTATCGACAGTGGTGCAACAACAGGCTTCCAGCTGTGCAAGAATAATAATCCCTCTGTTTTAATCTGCCGGAGCAGGCGGTGATCCGGGCCCTCGTTCAGAAGCTGTACGAGGCCACAGGCGTACACTCAGACCCAGGTTCGACAGCTTTGATGGTTTGGTGGTGCACCTCTGTGTGGCACTCCAGAGGAGGAGTCCAACACGACATCTGGTAACGTCTGCAGCATAAATCATAGCTTTATCCCAGATCCTGATTATTTGGCCCTCTTATGATGTTCATAAACAGGCATGGCTCCAGTTCCACTAACAGCAGCGTGGCTTTAAAGAGGGAGGCCTAAATAGTGAGGATTATTCCCTCTCCCTCTCTCCCTCTCTTACCCTATTTTTCAGCATCAGCGCGCCGCCTTTCATTTCAGTTCCTGTTGCTGTGTGGACGCCAGGCATGAGCGCAGCAGGAGTGCACCGAGGCTTCCTCAGAAAATACGGTAGGCCTGCTTCCATGTTTTCTCTGCCGTCAGCACCTTCAGGCTGGTGTTTGAATTGGCTTTATCTTTGTGCTGCATATCAGACCAAAGTTATTATTCAGGCTTCTTGAAGTCCCTTTGCTGTCAAATACGACACAACTGTGTCTCAAAGGCAGATTCACTGGCAGGCTCTTGCTTATTTTCGCCCAAACTAATGGAGATTATTTAGTTGCTGACTGGAGATCAACAGTGTCTCAGAACAGCAGTCCAAATCTTCCACAAGCTTCATCAGTCTGAGCGGCGGGCAGACGGTTTCACAGCGAGATGCTAAAATTTAAAGTGATGACTCAGATCTCAGTCAGCATCTCTTTGCTCTCACAGCTGTTCTTTATTGCCCTTAATGTCATTCAGAGGGCGTCACAATTCATAACTGCACTTCAGAGATATTTCTCTGTCCTGACTCATGCAGAGTGAGATCACTGACAGGTTATCTACAGGCTAAAATCCAGTGAAGGAGGTTGTTATCATATGAGTTACATATGGTAGATAATTTCAGTCTCAACTGTCCATCAACATGTGCTCACCTTCTACAGTCTGCAGTCCTGTGTGTGCTGAGGACTGAAAACTCACTGTTCCAGCAAACACCAGCATATTTGTTTCTGCTGAAAAAGACTCTATTAGTTATTGATTATTATGGATTTGCCTTATTTCAAGGACAGATTATTATTATTATTCTTCCATTTGCTCCTTTTAGCACCTGAATGATTAAAGCAAGCTGTAACTTTGCAGTTGTGTTAAATACAGAAATGGCTTCATAAGTTATACCTGAGGCTCCTTCTCAGGAGCATCAGCATCAGTGAAGATGACCTCTGAACCTTCTTTAAATCAGGTGTTGTGGAGAGTTTCTGTTGAGCTCTCAGTGTTTGTGCTCTTTATAATAAAACATCCTTCTGCTGCAGGTTCTTAGATTTGTGTTCATATCACTACAATAAGCATCCAGTGATGTCACACACACACACACACACACACACACACACACACACACACACAGACACACACACACACACACACACACACACACACACACACACACACACACACACACACACACACACACACACACACACACATCTCTGGGCACTACGAGTTGACCTTCGTCACTCAGTCTTGTTCAAGCTGGTTTTCATGACTCAGATTCCTGTACGTCTTCTCTCCTGATGCTTTAATTATACGTCCTTGTGGCCGGTCCTCAAGATAAGATGCACTGAAACAGAGAAGTTAGTCTAGTACTTTCTGATCAGTTGCTATCTTTCTGATGTATTATTTCATTGTTTATTATTTGGTTGATCCACTGTTTATTAATTAATTTACTGGAGTTTACCTTTAAACATTTGTCCTTTATTCACTGAGTAAAAAATAATCCCTAACAGTTCAAACATGTCTAACAGCTCAGGGTTGATCAGGCGAGATACTGAAAATCTTTAGTCACTCAGATAAAGTGCTTCCTGACTAGAATAGAATGAATAGAGTTAAATAGAACTGACATGCCTGCCGGTGCTGCTGTTTTCTGCAGGTGGCTTCATGTTTAAGCAGTGGAAGGAGAAGTACCTCGTGCTGACCGCAGAGGGAAACCTGCTGGTGTGCCGGGATGCAGAGTCCCCTCCGGACCAGGTGGTACCCCTGCACAGCGGCTGTGAGTCCATCGCAGAGGGACGAGAGATCATTGACCTGCCCAAGTTGCCTCCAGGCGGAAGAAGGGACTGCTGCTTTGCCCTCATCCTGCCACAGAGCAAGTTCCTGCTGCTGCTCTCAGACAACCCAGAGGACTGCAGGTAGGTCTCCCTCAGATGTCCTTTACTCATTCATGGTGACATATACATCAGTGCCATAAATGCTGGAAGGTTGGTCTCCTCTGGTATCATTACAGTTTCACTGCATGTGGTTATTAGACTGGGACAGCACACCTTCACCTGTGCTCTTAAAACCATCAAACTGTTTCTAATATTATGTCATTTTGTCTCCCAGTCTTTGGCTGAAGATGATCAGGAAAGTGAGAGAGGTGAGTCAGTCCTCTTTGTTTTTCACTGCTAATATCTCAGGTTTCTGTGTTGCTCAGCAACAGTTTATCCCGTCATATAATGATTTTTAACTTCTTCCAATTTGTAGGGTGTCATGTCACCCCTGACCCTGCAGAGACAGCGCAGCCTCACCCCCTGCATCACAGACAGAGATCCCCTCCCCGACTCTGGCAGTGATAAAGAGCCGGGGTCACCCATGGTTGGCGAGGGCACCCCCCCTCTGTCTCGGGTCACTGAGCGGGGGGGCTCCTTCAGAGAGAGAGGGCAAAACCAAGGTTCATGTCACCCACTTCACACAACACAGACACACAAAAACCCCTCATATGCTTAATGAATGCAATAACTAATGAATGTGTATGAATGAGCATTTATTTAACTACACATTAACACTGTTGTGTTGCATTATTACACTTTCTTCTACAGCTCTGATTCATTTATGCAGCTTTTCATTTCCTCATGGAAATTCATGACTTTTATTTTTGTTTGTAATAATTTAGTGCGCAGGTGTTCTTACCTGAGCACACAGAGCCAGCAGGCTCCATATAATCCTATAATAATAATAAATACAGCTTAATAGTGTTTATACTGTGGCCCACTTTATTTGAATAGTTTGTGGATAATCAGTCCAACACAGACACACACACACACTATCAGCAGCAGTGCTATAGTAATATTATAGTGAAACTACACATAAACTGTGAGACCTTGACCCTGGCTCAGTGAATGTGGACAATAATCACGAGTTAGTTCCGTGATATCAGTTTGATGTCGTTATTATTGTGTATCTTTACAGCTAATGTAGCACGGCGGCCTCTGCGAAGTGTTTCTGTGGCACCCCCTCATCGTGTGTCTGACTGTCTTCGCCATGGCAACAGCAGTGATGCCCGGGCAGTGAGGGCGGTCTGCTTGCTGATGGGGGGGGCGGCAGCCTCGTCCGCTTTGGGCTACCTCAACTCCTGCTCCCCCTCCTCTCCTCTAGCCACAAGAGCCCCAGAAATTGCCCACGGCTCCGGGGGCTTCTCCGAGCTTTCTGCGGGTGGCTCCTTCCACGCCTGCAGCCAGGACGTCGACTCCCCCCACTTTAACAGCTTCGACTTTGAAGGAGACTCCGACTTTGATGCGTTCGACTGTGGAGGATTTGCTTTTTAGTTGTGACTAGAAACAGAGAGACTGAGAGACCTTTCAAACTCCCTGTACTGGTACTGTCATAGGACTCATTTAGCAGTTAATAAAGGTGTGCTTCCTGGCTTTATGCCAATGCTCCTCAGGTTAATCATTCGTGATCCCGACTCCTCTGAATACTGTCCGTGTTGCATCCGTGCCACCGTGGCTTGAGGTTAACTGGGTCGGCAGTTTGAGTGCAGTCACGCAGACTTTAGAAGAACATGTTGGTCTCAGATTTAGAGCTGCCTGTGGCTGAAGCAAAGGTGAGCTCACTGAATGTTTTCTCCAGTGTGTTGTGCCCTGTGTTTTTGGAAGTGACTCTTTTACAGTGTAACCTTACATAAAGGTGAACACTGAATAAATCCTGCTGTCAACATGACTGTGCATCTTTCTGTCTGGCTCAAACTGCTGTTTGTTGGCTGGCACAGAGCAGCTGTGCAGAAATAGGCCAACGTTTGGAGAGATGTTAAAGCAGATTTATGCATGACCCGAATGTCTGCAGGGCTTATCTACAGAATAATCTTTTGTGTTTATAGTTCATGAGCTGAATATCTGCATGTGTGTGAATCAAGTAGATTCCTACAGTTAAATAATAATCTGTTATCTTCTCATTATTTCTTTTGTCATGAGTATCACTTTTCCCCACGACCCTGAAAAGGATCAGCAGAAGAAAATGATGGAGTTTAAACACATGATCTCTTTTCTGTGTTCTATTCAGTGATGGCATAGTTACCTTGAAAAAGTAATCTGATTACTGATAACTTCGTTACTTTACTGATTATTTAAGCTTAGAAGTAACTAAGTTAGATTACAAGTTACTTTAATAGTTACATTCCACAGCGGCCGGGTGTTGTGCCAAAAAGTGATATCAGGCCATTTTGAGAAACAGCATTTCTATCAGGTGGAAGCTGCAATCAGTTTTTTTTGCAAAGTCACTTTTATATATTCGTTTTTTATCAGGGGAAAAACAGAAATGTGGCTCAGAAGGCTGCAGAAATCACAACAAATATAACATCACAAATCTATAAAGATATCTGAAGTGGCCAAAAATCACTGGATTGATTATAATGGAGATACAATAACACAGACTCCTATAGAGTGTTGAAAACAGGTAATTTCTTCATTTTAAGCCCTTCATAAAGCATGCTGACTGCACTCTGTTTACCAATATAAGCAAAGACATCACACATAAAAGCACACAGAAACATCGGGTCACTTTATGGCACACACAGTGTTTAGGAGTTGGTCCTAACAGACTTTTGTTCTGATCTCTTCCTGGATGACGTGTTGTGTACAGTTAAAGTGTAGCCCCGCTTGTTTTACAGTTGTGTAACTGCACTTTTACATTTTATCGGACTAATTTTATTTTGTCTGTTACAAAATTCCTGCAGGACCGCGTGAAAGAACACTGTTATTATAGCGGAGCCTGAACCCGCGGTGAGGGCGGCGCTGCAGCCAGATGTGTGCAGCTGTTTCACTGAGTTTGCTCCCATTCCGGAAAATTCCGTGTACTCAGCTGATTATCAAACAAGATGATTTTTAGAATCATTTGGTTTTGGTTGTTCACGAGGCGTTGGTGGTATAGTGGTTAGCATAGCTGCCTTCCAAGCAGTTGACCCGGGTTCGATTCCCGGCCAACGCAGCTGTGATTTTAGAGTTCTGGCGCGGCGATTGGTCGGTTCCCGCATGAAGCCGCGTCCGTCAGCTGCAAGCTGTGAGGAGGGAGGAGCAGACTCACCTGAGCTGCAGGTTTGTTCTCCTTCCTTTTCATTAATAAAGTTTTGGTTTGTTTCAGCTGTTTTGATATCTGTATATAGTGTTCTGATGTGTGTATTGACATTGATATATTTTATGTATACAGTGCTTATGTATATGTGTATAGTTGTTTTCTAGTCTGTTCTATTTTAGTTCATTTGTTTTTATAAGATAAAATAAGATAGTGTTTATTTGTCACATGTGCAGTTATACACAGTACAATGCACAGTGAAATGTATTTTGTACCTGCAACCATATATACACACATATAAATAAGAAGAATAAAAATAAAAATAAGTAATTCACACTATATACTATACACTATACACACTTTTACACGGAACTATAGAATATTATATTATTTACATTGTGCAATAATGGTCCAGTTAGGGCTCAGAGTTGAGCAGACGGATGGCTTGTGGGTAAAAACTCTTCTTCAACCTTTCAGTCTTAGTCCTCAGGCAGCGGTAACGCCGGCCTGATGGGAGCAGGGAGAAGAGAGAGTGTCCGGGGTGGCTGGGCTGTTTTAGGATCTTCATGGCCCTCAGCCTGCACTGCTTGGTGTAAATGTCCTGCAGGTTGGGGAGGGTGGTTCTGATGGTCCGTTCAGCTGAACGAACCACCCTTTTTAGGGCCATGAAGTCCTGCTTGGTGCAGTTTCCCATCCAGGTGGTGATGCTCCCACGCATGATGCTCTCGATGGTGCAGGTGTAAAAGTTCCTGAGCACCTTGAGTGGGAGCTTGAAGTCTCTCAGCCGCCTGAGGAGGTAGAGACGCTGTCTGGCCTTCTTCACAGTGATGTTATGTGATGAGTCCAGGACAGGTCCTGTGAGATGGTCACTCCCAGGTATTTGAAGGTGTCCACTCTTTCCACCTCAGCACCACTGATGACAAGTGGATGGTAGTCCCTCTGCTGCTTCCTGCTGAGGTCCACGATCAGTTCCTTTGTTTTGCTGACGTTGAGCAGTTTTTACTCATCCTTTTCATTTTTCTCTGTACTGAGCTGCTGTAATGTGCAAATTTCCCCGTTGTGGGATCATTAAAGTTTTATCTTATCTCAGAGGTCAGAATCATTCGTCCATCACACACATGGTTGCTCACCGGGCGGCTCCTGCTGCGTCCTCCGCCGGAGGTCCACATGCTGCTGGAACACGGGGGTGGGGGGGTGTTCATTCCTGAAACTGTATGAATCTAGAGTACTGACAGGGACTAGAAAGAGAGAGCAGATTTCTCCCATATTGGCTTCTCTTCATTGGCTCCCTGTTAAATCTAGAATAGAATTTAAAATCCTTCTCCTCACCTACAAGGTCTTGAATAATCAGGCACCATCTTATCTCAAAGACCTCATAGTACCATATCACCCCAACAGAGCACTTCTCTCTCAGACTGCTGGCTTACTTGTGGTTCCTAGGATACTTAAGAGTAGAATGGGAGGCAGAGCCTTCAGCTTTCAGGCCCCTCTTCTGTGGAACCAGCTTCCAGCTTGGATTCAGGAGACAGACACCCTCTCTATTTTTAAGATTAGGCTTAAAACTTTCCTTTATGATAAAGCTTATAGTTAGGGCTGGATCAGGTGACCCTGAACCCTCCCTTAGTTATGCTGCTATAGGTCTAGGCTGCTGGGGGGTTCCCATGATGCACTGTTTCTTCTCATTCACCTTATTTACTTTGTTTATACTCCACTCTGTATTTAATCATTAGTTATTATTAATCTCTGCCCCCCCCCCCCCCCCCACAGCAGATGACCCCCCCTCCCTGAGCCTGGTTCTGCTGGAGGTTTCTTCCTGTTAAAGGGAGTTTTTCCTTCCCACTGTCACCAAGTGCTGCTCATAGGGGGTCGTTTGGACTGTTGGCTTTTCTCTGTATTATTGTAGGGTCTTTACCCACAATACAAAGCGCCTTGAGGCAACTGTTTGTTGTGATTTGGCGCTATATAAATAAATTAAATTGAATTGAATGAATCTGAAGTTCAGAATGAATGTGTGATGCAGGAAATGTGTAAATGTAGTTCTGCTTGATTCTAACCTGCTGCTGAGTCTCTGCTGGAAACACAGACACACAGCCCAGGCTCAGCCCACGGCACAGTGACCTGTCACAGCAGCTTCAGGGGCCGCAAGAGGAAGAAAACACATGAAACTAAAGGTCTCAGCTTTATCTGTTATTACGCTGCTCATTCAGTGCAGTTCTACCATAAAGGTACACAAGAGTATTAGAAATAACCCAAGACAAAAACAACATGAGTTTATGCTACTTTATAATTCCATCTGTATCTGCCAGCACTGATGCTGTGACTGTCACAACATCAGTGCTGGCAGAGAAGACACGGACACAGAAAACAAAGTGATGGAGGAGGTTTATCCAGGTTTCTACGGAGTCTCCGCCTCTATGACTGTCGCTGTTTCTCTCTCTGAGACCGACCTGCTCGCACACTCGACCCGGCTGCTGGCACATGGCGCCGTTCACAAGGACATCGACAGCAAGCATGAGCTGCTGGTCTGCAGGTTGTTAGCTGCTAACAGCTACCAGCTTTTCCAGAGACGCTGACAAACTCAGCTTGGGAGTCGTACAAACTGTTGTAGGAATTCTAAAGTTCATGCACTTCCTGGAAAGCAGGCTGTCACTCTGGCTCCTCAGTTAGAGTCAGACGTTCAGGCAGTACGCCGCTGCAGCATCTGAGTCCTGCAGAGCTTCAGGCAGGACGCCGCCCGACGTCCTCGCCATCCTCACTGTGGTCGTGCTGAACAGGCTCCTCTCATAGTCCATCAGCTGCCTCCAGAAACCAGCGTTGGGTCGAATGAACGGTCGACGGTCCAGAACAAGTTCATGAGCCCGACGGAGGCTGAGACCCTCAGACCTGCAGCACAGAGACCAGAACTACATCAGAGACCAGAACCTTACTGTCAAACTGAGACTAAGGGAGGTGGTGCGTGCAAGGCAGGTGTGGTAACCTCATGAGGTAGGCCATGATCAATGCGGGCGACCGGCTTCTACCGGCAGTGCAGTGGACCAGAGTTGCCCCTGTTTGGTTCTGGTTTATCCGTTCAGCCACAGGGTCAAAGTACTCTCTCAGGGGGGCATGAGGTTGGTCCTGGATGGGGACGTGGAAGACCTGCAGGCGGTCCAGCTGTGGGTAGGAAACATGCTCGAGTCCGCTGGCGTTAACGATGAGAGTGACATTTCTGCTGGTCAACACACTGACGTTCAGAGCCGAGTCCAGATCAGTGAGGAAGAGCCCGGCAGAGACCTGAGAGACCCGCATGACCAGCTGCAGGAGGACAGGTTAATGACAGCGGTCCAACACGGCTCAGAGATTTAACAGGTACGAATAAACAGAAACAATGAGAAACAAAGAACCCGTTTGTTATCCTCCTTCAGTTCCTATCAGGCTGTTCAGCTCAACCGGCGAGCCATACAGGTGAGCCATACAGGTGAGAGAATCAGTGGCTTTACTTCATATTTTTAAATTTTTAACAGCCACATGTAGCTGGAAAAACTTTGCTCATTGTGTTTCAGTGTGTGTGCGCACTCAACACTTTGTGTAGGGCAGTGATTGTGTCTGTGTGTATCACCACAGCGCTGTGATGCAGTTTGGGTTTAGAGTTCGAGAGAGTGAGACACGGTTCGATCACAACGTGGCAGGAACTGTGAAAAAAACATTACTGTCAGAAGTGGGATTCGAACCCACGCCTCCAGGGGAGACTGCGACCTGAACGCAGCGCCTTAGACCGCTCGGCCATCCTGACAGGGTGTGGAGTAACCCGGCTTCCTCCGTCATATCGTCACGCTCCCAAAACACTGACCGGAGTTTTTGATTTTTCTGACAGGACAAAAAGATTGAAAACGATGATTTAGGCAAAAATAAAACTTTCGTTAAAAATGACCGTTATTTTAAGAAGGTGACGACACGCCGGTATTTCCCGCATTACAGCAGATTTATTCACTCCGCTCTCCCCCCTGAGCCTGGGTCATCGATAAGATCAATAATCGATCGGAACAACTGGGAGCCGGCTGAGCTGGAGCATGCCGGGACATGTTCGGGGCAGGCGTGGGGAAACTGTGTGTATCATGGGATCATGAGTCAGCCTCGCTCTAAATAGACTCGGTTTCGCTTCTGCTCTCAGACAGCCTGACTGCAGAGGCAGGTAAGAGCCGCTCCGACACCCCACACTCACCTGGCAGGTAGGTAAGGAGCCGGTCCTCGCCTTTGTGGCTAATCGGTGTAGAGCAGACAGGCCGAGGTCTGGAAACTGAAACCCGGGCTGAACTCGCAGCTGCCCGGACACGCCCGAACGGGTTAGACCAGACTCCGTTCAAAATGCTTCCACTTTAGCGCGCCTCTGCCTCAGCCTTATTTCCGCTGACAGGAGGCCGTTGCTGAGAGCTCGGCCCTCGCATCGATTATAAGTAGTTTCAGCAGATTTGGCCGCCGGCTCTGGGTTCGTGAGATTAATGCCGGAAACAAGAGCAGCACCTGACCGACAGGTTCCGGTCTGCACGCAGCTGCTCCGCTGCTCCACGAACATGAAGCGCGTGTTTGCAATAAAATCTGAATTGAGTCTGGTGGCAGGAGTGTGTGTGTGTGTGTGTGTGTGTGTGTGTGTGTGATCACGTGGTTAGGGTTTCGCCTGTTGGACCCGGATTTAAAAAGCAGGACATCAACTTCAAAACAACCGGCCGACACTTCAAAATAAAAGCCTCGCTAATGCCATACCATTAAAACATGGATCCAAAGATCTGAAGTGACGCGTTGGATATTGTCATTCTGTATTTACTCTATTATAGTCCCATTTCATTTGATTTAGAATCACTTTAAATAATTTGCTCCTGATTTTATAATGTCTGGTGATGTTTATTGAAATTATTTTTGCTTCCTGGATTCAGAATCTTTGGATTTTTATTCCTTTTCAACAGTTTCTCTTCTGGTCCCCTTTTGGATGAAGATCCAGTTATAATGCAGAACCACAACACTGAGCAGACCTCCACAGAGACCACCAGGGCCCAGAAACTGGTTCTTCCCCAGGTCAGATACCATCCCTCCATCCAGACTCCAGTAGGCAGCCCTGGACCCAAAACCACCAAAAAAAACAGAGCTGGTGGTGCAAACATCCCTCATCCTGGGACTGACTCCCAGGCAGAGAACAACCAAAGTGCTGCAGCTGTGAAAGCTCCTCCTGGAGGTGGACACAAACAGGGACGGAAACCTGTAAAGGAAACAGCAGCTACTGATGCAGGTCCCGCCCCAAAGCCTCCCACACTGGAGCAGGTGCCCCTAGATGTCGGCGTCTGCCTGGACCGGTGTGTGGTGGAAGAGGTAGAGGTCCTGACCCGTGGACAGAGAAACAACCCGGACTGGTTTGCCTGGCGAAAGAACCGGATCACGGCCTCTGTAGCACACAGCATTGCTCACTCCCGCTTCGTTAACGGCAAGAGCAAAACCCCACCCTCCTCCTACCTGGCTGCTGTCACAGGTAAGTCACGCCCTCTTCCACCTGGCTCCTCATGTATTTTTAAGAAGCTTCATCAGGATTACCTCTGCAGATTTGGGGTGTAATAGCTTTTATTTAATCATGCAGGATCCAGAGCGCTCCTGATTAAATCTATTTTTCTCACATATTTTATAAACTGCTCAGCTGAATGATGAGATGACTGATCAGCTGCGGGAACAGGGAGTCTAATAAATGAATCAACTCCTCTCAACAGGTGAGGGGCCCAGAGTTCAGACCAGAGCCATGAGCTGGGGGGTCCACAAGGAGGCCGAGGTGGTCCGCAGGTACCAGGTGTGTTTCAGCATCTCCTCAAACTAAAACTGATGACCTGAAGACTTTTAAAGTCGGTCTGTGCAGGACAAACAGGGTTAGGATGTAAGAGTCAGAATTATGGGAAAATGGTGCTGAAGTTAAATTTAACAAGTCAAAAAAAGGCTCAAACCAAAGAATAAAAACAAAGTCTGATTTCTGAGATTATGATGATGTCAGTGGTGAACTGAGAAAATGATAAATATATTTAGAAATCTGAATTTTGAGGGCAAAGTCAAACTGGAGGCAAAAATCTGAGATTTTAGATAATTAATTTGTTCCCTGCTGACATCCTCCCAGCATCAGAGGAGGAGGAGGCGGTCCTTCATCATCGTATGCTGCAGAAAAACTCACAATTTGATCAGAAGTTTTTTGGGTTTTTTTGTTTTTGCTTTTTTAAAACCTTTACTGAGCTCATGATGATGTCACCCTCCAGAAGCTGAAGACCTTGGCGTTGGGCCGGCAGGTGTCCGTTCAGGACTGCGGCCTGTTCATCGACCCCCAGCGGCCCTGGTTGGCTGCCAGTCCCGATGGCATCGTGACGGACAGACGGACCGGCCGCTGGCTGCTCTGCCTGGAGGTGAAGTGTCCCTACAAGCACAGACACAGACTGGTGGAGGACGCCTGTAGGGAAGACCCCGCCTTCTGTCTGCAAATACATGAGGAGGATGGACAGGAGCCTGGTGGGGTAAGAAATATATATTTGAGTTTCCTCCTTACAGACTAGACCGAGCTGTCTGACGGCCCCTCCTTATCCTCCTGTTCTAGGCTCCGGTCTACCGTCTGAAGACGTCTCACAGTTACTACACACAGATCCAGTGTCAGCTGGCAGTGACAGGCCTGCAGCAGGCCGACCTCGTCGTCTTTACCCTGAAGGAGACGGCCGTGGTCCGAGTGACCTTTGACCCCGAGCTGTGGGAGCAGACGGTGTCCAAATTGGAGGTGTTTTACAGGGATGCTGTCCTGCCTCACGTCAGGCAGAAGGTGCAGCAGCATGCAGCAGCAGCTGGGACGCCTGAGCTGTAGAGATGAACGCAAACCTCCTAAAGTCTGTCCTGAAGGAACCGGCTCTAAACAAAGGGCCAGATGTGGGAAACTTCCTGGAAGTTCTGGTGGGAAGAGCTTTGCTCCGCATTTAGGGTTAGGGTAAAGTGTGTGCACGCTGACATGCAGCAGAACTCGATGCTCTGATGAAAATTTGTTTTATTTTATTATGCTCAAAATGAAGCCACACACTACTGTATCAAGTTCCTGAGGAGACTGTTGATGTGATTTGGTGCTGTATAAAAAAATGAATTGAACTGAGACATCAGAAACATCTGTCCATGTGTGAGCCGCACTGAAACCTTTGTTAGAGGAAACATGTTTAAAAAGGATCAACGTGAAGACATCGCTGACCAGGCTCTGAGTCTCCTGCAGTTTGTATTTATTAAAGAATAAAACAGCAGGACAGTGTAACTCTCATTGTCAGTGACGCAACCTGATGCAAAACCAACAAACATCCCATTATGCACATTTCTGGGCCCAATAAACATGATTTCTGTTTGTTCTCGCTTGCAAACATCTCAAAATGATCACTGTGTGCAGGTCCCGCTCAAATCTGTGAACCTCCATGCTCCATGAACATCAGCTACAAACCTGTGCAGGTCATTTTAAAATATTAAACATGCACAAAAATACAAAGGTTTCCCTTTTATTCTGACTAAAGTCCAATAACACGTCGTCAGGATCTTCTGATCTGTTACAAACTTTATTGGCATCTGGACTCAGTTTCAACGTGACAAGCAGGCTTTTATTCTGAAAGGAGCACTGTACAGATGCTGCATAGCAGAAGGCTTCAGTGGAGACACACACACACACACACACACACACACACACACACTGGACTGTCCCTTTAACAGACGGTCTCGGCTTCAGTTCAGGTCACCTCAGCTGCTTCCTGCACTTCCCAGAATGCCTCTGGACAACCTCCAGCGGCTCACGGCCGCAGCATGAAAATAGGGAACAACCAACCAATCACTTCATCCCTCTGGAGGCATGTCATAAGTCCCACCCCTCACTAGCAATGTGCAGTTTGAACACACACGCCACCCATCCCTGTGTGTTTGTGTGTGTGAATGACGTATTGCGGGACTGGAGGCGTGGCCCGTAGCTCCTACCACACTCCCTACTGTCCAATCTGCAGCTCCTGCAGCTCCTTCAGCAGCTGCTGCTCCTTCTGGATCTTCTCCAGCTGCAGAGAAAAGACCTCAGGTTCAACTTTGAGTCAACGCCTCTGTCCTGCCCCCAGCATCAACACATCTGCCAGCTGTCACTACACAGCAAGTAGCTTCATCACGTCTGAGCGAGCAGCACCAGGGGGCGCCACCGCTTCTCGGTGCTGTTCTCTAATTAATGAATGTATCTGACAAATAGATTTTAGATGAGCTCGACACGTCACTGTGGAACCGTAAACAAAAAAGAATTTCACCTGGTTCTTCTGGAGCACTTTTCCCAGCGTCTGTTGCTCCTTCAGCTCCTCGATGGCCTTCAGTTTCTGAAACACACAAACATCACAGAGTCTGACCAATCAGAGCACTCAGACCGTGGTCCACCTGGGGAGATGGTGGACCTGACTGATGTTTGCAGAAATCATCCAGGATCTCGCCCAGCTCTTTACCTTCTTTAAGTTCTTTATCTTCTTGTCCGTCTCCGGGTCGCCGCTGCTCGCCTCTGATTGGCTGTTGCTGACAGGGGCAGGGTCAGAGGGAGGTTCAGGTTCTGGTTTCGCCTCCTGCAGAAATAATCAGATCAGTGCTCCCCACATTAATACACAAGACTCAGAGTTCCTCTCTACATCACCATTATAAATATTTATGATCACGCAGAGCATCTAATCTCTCTCATCACCTCACGAGGAGTCGCTCGAGTATTTATTTTGGTACGTTTGGAATGAAGCTAAAAAGAGGCGAATAGGTGAAACACCAACAGCAGCTAAGACCGAGATCACGGAGCTCACCCGCCTAAAAACACGGCAGAAAGCCGGAAAAACGGGAGCGCCGGAGACAGATGAGGGCAGACGAGCAGCTAATCCGATGACCGACTCATGGCTCCATGACAATAACATTAAAATCCTCCATGAGCCCCACAGCCATCAGCAGCAGCAGACCACATGATCAAATGTTAGACTGAGCCTCTCAGCTTCTTCATCACCTCCGCCTGCCCGTCCATCTTCATCCTCCTCACAGCCGGCAGTTCTCCAGATGTTTCTCCTTACTGGGACGGTTCTCACTCCAGTAACAACACATAAATTTAATAACGTGTCATCAGAGGGTGAATATCGGATATTCTCATGAACTGCTGGATGTAAACAAATGTTTCACAACGAAAGCCTAACAGAGTGATTTTAATTAGAAGTGTTTTTATAGCCAGCGTGATGCAGTAAGTGTAACAGAGCAGCTCGTTCTGTTCAGCAGCTGAGATCAATAAAGTTTGTTCGCTCTGAGCCATCGTGTGAGTGATGGCGTAAAATAGGAGGAGTTTTCCTCGTTAGCGTGTAAAACAGCAGCTTTTACGTGGGATGCTAATTATTTGATGCATCATCGACGCCGCGAACCAATGAGCACTTTAAAAAAAAAGCTCAAACCTTTCAGGTCGACTTTATTGTCTCTCAGTGATGATGTCAGTCCAGGCTGCAGAGGAGGCGTGTCCTCTGCCGGCGCCACACCTGTGGTCCCGCCTAAAAGTGTTTTATTCTGGAGAATCGAGTTACTGGGGTCCTCACCTGTTTCGCTGCTTTCTTTGCTTCTCGTTTCCTCTGATTCTTCAGAGCAGCTTTAGAGAGACTTCTCTCTCCCGAAGCTCCGGGTCGAAGGTCCTGAGGAGGCTCGTCCTCGTGCTGACGGGGAAGGCAGAAGACAGGGAAGGAGTTCAGTTTCGTTCATCAGGAACGCAACAGGATCAAATCAACGCAAACCGGTTGGTTATCATCTCACCAGTTTGGAGCTGGGCACGGCCGGCAGATGTCTCAGGGCAGGCGGCCGGTACGCCTGCGTGGGCGGGGCCTGGGTGGACCCCAGCTGGCTGGGCGCCGCCTGGAACTTGACCGGCCCGTTCTGGGAAGCTGCCATCAGGGAACGACTGCCAGAGCACCTCCCACAGCTCCGAGCGGGCCGCCACGTCCCATTTATGCAACACGGAGCCGGTGTAGTGCCAGATCTTAAAACCGTTGCTGACCCGCAGCCGAGGAGAGCAGGTCGCCGTGGCGATGTGCTCGCCATCAGGACACCAGGAGAAATGAGTGGCGTCTGGAGCCTGAGGTTTGGACACCTGAGACAAGACAGGTGAGCCAAACAACAGGATCACAGATATACAGACAACACAATCATTACACACATGTATATCTGCAACGTTTATCGACAACTATCAGAACAGAAGAGTTTTTAAGTGTTGTTATACCACCAAATTTAGACTGGAGTCTCTTTGTGCCCATCAGAACAACATAACAATAAACAGACAACAACAATAATAAACAGAGGTCGGTGGAGGTCCTGCAGTAGTTCAGCAGGAGTCTGCGTTAGGCTTTTTTCACCAGGCTTGGTGAAGGTCCCTGTCAGCTGGCTGCTCGCGGCGAGTCCAACTTTAGTTTCTCCTCACGCTCGACAGCTTCTCCGTGGGAGGTGGGCTGTACGTCCTCCTGAAGGACCAGGCTGCTCGTCACACCAGTCAACCACCTGAAGCCTGTTGGCTGTTTCGATGGCTGGATGGGCCTTCAACTGGATATTTCCTTTCATTTTTATTCCCCCTGGCTCCATCCATCCATTTTCCCATTTACTTTAAAAATCTATCACCTAAAAAAAGGTTTTTGTCATTTGTAATCATGATATTTCTGGAACTATTTCCAGGAAAATCTGTTAAGAAGAAAGCAAACTTACAGTTTGGCGTTCCCCAGCGCTCCATTACAGGACCTCGATCATTTCTTATATGTAAACATTATCTTCTCTTTGTAATAAAGCTGACGGAAACATTTCAGATAAGTTTTTATGCTGAGACTCTGAGTACTGAGGATTTTCAGCAGATAAAGAAATAAATGTCATCAACACACGGTGCTGTGATGCTCACAGGAAGTTACTGAGTGTTAAACTGAGGACATTCAGTACTCTGTGATGTTTGCAGATGACACCGTGCTGATTCCTAAAGGCCGACTTATCTGCTGCGTTTTAACTACATCCTACCTGTTTGTACTTCTTCACGTCCCAGACCTCCATCTGACCTCGCAGGTTCCCGAAGCCAGCCAGGACCAGGATGTGGCCCTGAGGGCTGACAGACAGAGAGGCAGACCATCATCCAGCAGTTTAAGGTTCTGAGGTAAGAACAACACTCTCAGCCTGATTTCTTCTCAGGTCCTCTAACTGAGGAACCTCCAGATGTTCAGAATTTTTTCTTTTATTGGACTGAAACCTCATTAAGCTGAAGAGGAAAATCTCATTTTATTTACCAGAAGAGGAAAAAACACTTTCAAGTTTTTATTCAAGTACAAACTAAACACAAATCTGCTTCGTAAAAACAGCAACAACAAATCTGACAGGAAATTGTGGCGAGCAGCAGAGGTCAGTTACTGGAAGCAAAGACTCGGTCAGTGCAGCCAGCTGAGGCTTCTGTACAGTAACTTTACAGTTTACCAAGTTCCTTCAGCAGAGAGCTACAGTGACAACATCAGGACCAAATCAGCTTATTTTCAAGTCAGCTGGTAAACAAAAAAAAAAAACTCCCAGGCTGGCTGATAACTGGACGATTCCTACTCAATACGACCAGAACTGACCGTAACTGCCTGTTACTATGTCGGCTTGGGTAAGGATGGGGTCTTCCTCGCTCCCATCACGTCCAGGCTGAAGGACCTTAACACTTTGTCTGACCAGGTGCAGATGCACCCTCTCACAAGAAACGTAACATCCAATCCTATCAATGATCCCGGCTCAGGAGCTTTCAGTGAGACCCATTTCCTGCCTGTGTACTTGCATCATTAACAGATCTCCGGCAGTAACACGCCATCAAGCATTCTCACCTGTAGTAGGCAGCATTTCGGGGGTCCAGTCCCAAAGTCGAACACAGGATCACATTTGAGGTTGAAGATGTGGCTTTGGCCGGCATGAAGCCGTACACCACGCAGAACTCCGTGGAGTTTGGACTCCACGCCACGTCGTAGATCGGACCGTTCTTCGCTGTTTCAAAACGAATAAAGAAAAGCTGTGAGGTGTTACAGAAACATCAGGCTCTGTTTTCTGCTGCTACACCCATAATTTATTCCTCAAGTACTAAATGATTCCTGAGCTGCTGACACCTGCAATAAGAATTATCGTTCCTAACTCGTTAGTGGATCAAACTCAAGGTAAACTGGGAAATAAAAGGAGTATTACGGAGCTGAACCACAGCCGTCTCTCCGTTAACGGCGAGGTAATGCAGCGTCTGCTCTCCGTAATATGAACGCTCCGGTTTATCCACTTCAGTACTCGCTGTCACCAGCACCGCTGAGGGCTGCAGGACAGAGACGGGTTACAGTCAGCCGTGGCTCTGCATTGTTTATAAGGCTTCTGGACTCCTCCTCCTCCCACCTCCTACCTTTCTTGTTCCACTGCATGGTCACTTTGTCGGCCTTGAAGAAGCTCTTGTTGGCGAGCGCAGCAGTCGGCCCTCCCAGCACCGGGTACTGATACAGGCGGACGAATGACGGAGCTCCTTTGCTGCCCGGGACGTAGACGGAGACCTAATGGGACAGACCAGGTGGGTGGGACCGGGTTCAGGTAGACTACCAGTGCTGTGCTGCTGGAGGGTCTGCTCACCTTGCTGGGCTGACCTCCAGGCGACAACGCAAAGTCTGACACTTTCTGCATGTGGAGCTTGTTGGCGATGGAGTCTGGAGAGAAAGACATGCTGCAGACATCAGCTGCTGGTTTCACAGCAACAGAGAGAACCCCGCACGAGTCGGGAAGCTCCTCCAACATTCATCATCAGAAAAACGGGAAAAAGCACGTCACTGTTTTACACCTGCACACTTAAACCTGCTTCCTTACTGAAGTCGTTGTTCTCGTAGAACTGCAGCTCGTTGTTGACGCTCCTCACACAGATCTTCTCGTCTTCAGACCAGCTGGGACACCTGCACACAATCAGAGATATTAACACTGACAATCAATAATCGATCGATCGACGGACCAGTGGGAGGTGCATCGGGACTGACCATAAGTCGACCTTCTTCTGATACAGAGCTTTGATGAGTCGGCCGCTCTGCAGCTCCCACAGCTGGAGGTTGGCTTCCCCCTGAGGACTGTCCTGAGTCTCTGCAGCCGGCACAGAGTCAACTTCATTTAAACAGTTCACAACATACCTGAGACACCAGGTGTACCAAAAAAGGTACAAACACCACATTTACTCAGACGGCCGTCACCTATTCTACAAAACTCATTTTCTTTGTTTGGGTGAAATTTAAACGTTCACCTTCATCCTGCAGGAGAACATGAAGTGGAGTCTGAGAGGCTCCAAGCAGAAGGCTGCACACCTGCCTGCACACCTGCCGACATGACATTACAAACCGCCACCCTCCAAAGAGCTACAGCAGGACCGAGTTCAGCAAACTAAAGGATATTTATGCAGTCGAACCGGTGTCTCTGCAGGTCAGTGAGAGCTGCAAACACAGCCTCACCTGAGAGACGTTCATGTCACATGTCATCAAACTGTGCCCGTGAGAAGGGAATGCTACCTGTGCGGTTATAAAAACATACCTGCCCTACAGCAGTGCTGCCCTGTGATCTAATTTCATCGGCACTCTAATCTGGAACCTCAAAAATAAAACAAACTCCTCGTCTCTTACTGCTGTACGGTTGCCAGGTAACCAGGATGTTGTTGAGCGGGGAAAACTCCAGCAGGGCCGTCTTCGGGAGGTCAAAGGTCGACACCATGGCACCGTCTGATGGTTTCACTACGGAAACACTGATGTACAGACAGACAAAGGGTCAGAGGGTCAAACAGGGTTCTGGAGGTCTGTTACTCGCAGTGACAGAGAGGCGGTCCCACCTTTGTCCATTACACCAACCAAAGAGCGACCCGTCTCTGCTGAAGGTCACACACCTGCTGAGCCGGCGGTCCCTGCCACACACACACACACACACACACACACACAGTTTAGTTGTTTGCTTAGAGAGTGTGTGTGTTGGTGACTGTGTGCATTGGGGGGGGGGTACCTCTGAAAGGCTGCATGCTCCTCACAGTGGGGGGGGGCCACGGAGCAGAGCCGTGCCATCTGATCCTCGCACTGAAACACAAACACAACATAAAACTCATTTTTAGTATTTCATTTATGTATAATTGCAAATATTTCTGCCTAGTAGGGACGTTCCTGCCAACTAATTTATTAGTCGACTAACCGACTAGTCTATTATCAAATTAATCTTTATGACTGTTTAATGGACAATGTCATCTGAAACCATTAATCGTGTTCTTCAATAATGAATCGCACTTTAAATGCTGCTGAACTGTGCAGCACCGTGCATTATGAACACTGCACGTTACACTCCAAACAACAAAGAAATGAAAATTTTAATCAATTTATGTTAATATGAAAACATGTTACTGCAAATGATGTTCGCGCATCACTGAATATGAGAAAGTCCAAAAAATGAATAAATTGAGTCTTAAAAGTGTGGTGTATTGTGCCGCACATTATGAACGATGCTTGTTGCTCTATACTTGTGACACGCATCAATACAATACAAACATCAACATTTACAGGTCTCTCTTGCCAATGAGACACTGAGTCTCAATGGGATTACCTGTATAAATAAAGGATAAATTAAAAAACAATACATCCATCCTAAAAGCTCCCTGAAAGCCTTCAGCTGATCCAAAATGCTGCAGCTAGAGTACCGACAGGGACTAGAAAGAGAGAGCAGATTTCTCCCATATTGGCTTCTCTTCATCGGATACTTAAGAGTAGAATGGGAGGCAGAGCCTTCAGCTTTCAGGCCCCTCTTCTGTGGAACCAGCTCCCAGCTTGGATTCGGGAGACAGACACCCTCTCTATTTTAAGATTAGGCTTAAAACTTTCCTTTATGATCAAGCTTATAGTTAGGGCTGGATCAGGTGACCCTGAACCCTCCCTTAGCTATGCTGCAATAGTCTAGGCTGCTGGGGGGTCCCATGATGCACTGAGTGTTTTCTTTTCCATTCACCATCACTTTGTTTATTCCTCACTCTACATTTAATCATTAGTTATTATTAATCTCTGTCTCTCCCCCCTCAGCAGATGACCCCCCCCTCCCTGAGCCTGGTTCTGATGGAGGTTTCTTCCTGTTAAAGGGAGTTTTTCCTTCCCACTGTCGCCAAGTGCTGCTCATAGGGGGTCGTTTTGATTATTGGGTTCTCTCTGTATTATTGTAGGGTGACTGTGTGCATGGGGGGGGGGGGGGGGGGGGGGGGGGGGGGGGGGGGGGGGGGGGGGGGGGGGGGGGTGTGTGTGTAGTTGGGGGTTGTGGTCTGTTTGTCTTTTGATCTGGCGCCGTTCTACGTTATCCAGATGCCAAAAAGTTGCTGAAATCGCCTTTTGTTGAAGTTTCACAAATCAGATAAAGGTTTCACAAATCACACACTTGGTTTTAAATACTCTGCTATTAGTGCAGAATAATCTAATCCAGGTTTGAAGTGTGTAGGTGTTGTAGATTTTTAACTAGAGCAGATTAAAGATGCTGAAGGTAGCGAAAAATTAAGTGGAATGGCCCTTTAGCCATTTCCCGAATCGGAAGCTGCAATCGGAAACCAACTTCAGCTTCGTTTTCAGGTGTCAGACTGTATCAGAAAGAGCACCATTTTTAAAAAACCCTTTAATTTAAAGTAATCGCGACTTCAGCCAAACAGGGGCACACGAGCTTGCAGCTAGAAGCTCACGGTGCCGCCTCAGCCTTACCACCGGCTCTTTCCGCCAGTACCGCCGCTGGTTTAAAGCTCTCTGACTGAGACAAAAACGGTGTCTTCAGTTCATTAACGGAAACACGCGGTGTGCATCAACTCCAATCAGAATCAGCTTGCAAACACACTGACGTAAACACCTGAACGAACCTGTGGTTTTTCGCGCGGTTTGACGGGCTGTTCGCGCTCCCTGACAACGCGGAGGGATACCGGTCGCGGCTACTCTGTGATTCGTGTTGTTGCTCACATTTAAAGAACAGAGAGAAAGAACAAAATAACCCGAAAAATTACGCTTTCACGCAACCTGCCAGCAGTGTGACGGGGGGCGCCATATTCACATGTGCCGGAAGAAGAAAGTAGCTCCCCGGAAATGCGTCGAAACACTGAGAGGCGGGTCTTTCAGCGCCACGTCAGCACACAGTCAGTGACACGTCGTTCGAACCTGAAAGGAGACGCTTAATTTTTCATTAATTAAATTTATTTAATGAATCTCTGATAAACGCGAACATATATGATTGGATCATTTCAACAGTAAACAGGAAATAACTTTTTTTTAATAAATTACAAATTTGAGGTCAAAGCTGCGTCAGACAGTGACTGACAGGGATCCCACTTCCGTTTTCAAAATAAGGGGCTCGGCTTCCCTTTCAGTTAGCTGGTTTTATTTATACACTTTATAAAAAAGTTCTCAGAAACTTAACAATAACTGAGGAAGAATGGACAACAATATGGAAATATCAGTGGACATAGAATAAATCACTACAATGGCAAGAATTTGGATGGAAAAACCTCATAAGATTCTTTATTACACACCCGCACAGAAATGCCATTATGATAGAAATCCTCCAACGTGTTGGAGGAAATGTGGAAACCGAAACGCTAATCACTATCATATTTTTTGGAATTGTCCAATTATTAAGACTACTGGAAAGAAATAAACAATGCCCTACAGGATATATTCAGACGGCACATTCCTTTAGAGAGCAAGCTCATGTATTTTGCAACATACCTCAAGAAGTCTCAAAAAGGGAAAAATATCTAATGACCATCTTATTAAGTAAAAAGAGCATCACAAGAAAGTGGTTATCACAGGAAAAGCCAACGCTAGATGACTGATGGATATAACATTTAACATGTATAAATGGAAAAAATAACAGCTTCTCTCAACCATAAGACCGAGCAATTCAATTTCAGTTGGCAAAGCTGGATAGACTACGTAAAATCTAGAAGACCCGATTTCATTTTTAGAAATCAAGCTTGACATAGCCTCCTGACAACCTACTCTCCAACAATAAATAAACTCAAACAGTATTAAATAAGTTTGCTTATTAATTTGTGTATTCACTTATTTACATACTTTTTAAATTTTATTTATTATTTTTATTTTTATTATTTTATTTATTTATTTATTTATTTTTCTTTCTTTCATGAATTATTTTTCTTTCTTTCCTCATTCAGTAACATTGGGCTTCTTCCCTGGGAAATAGAGTTATAACAGTTCTATGTTAATATGTTGCACAGAAATTTCTATGTTACCTTTTTAAGTATTGAACTTGACACTTGACACTGTGAATATATGTCTGTAAAAACCTTTTTCCAGAAAACTAATAAAAAGTATAATTATAAAAAAAAAAGTTCTCAGAGATAAACCAGCGTGGCTCACATGTTTTTAGTTTATAAAACTTACAGTTTGCTGAGATACCAGCTCGCAAATTAAAAAGAGAGAAAAATCATTTTCACTAAAACTGAAACAATTTTATATAATTATCACAACTAACAAACTGCTGAAAATAAAAATAAAAGTGCAACTTAAAGAGAACGAACAGCCTTGTTCCTAGTGGAGTTTGATTGGCCTGCTCCATTCTGATTGGTTAGAAATCCTGATAAACACACAAACAAATGCTTTGAAAAATAAATAAATATAACAGGCTAATAAAACAGGGCATGCTTGTTTCCACCTGTCCAGGTGTGCTGCTGCAAATTAAAAACATTTAAAAAGCTCCTCCGCTGGTTAAACGTAATAAAAAACATATTAAAGTGTTATTTACTTTAGAAATCAGCAGTTATTAAACATGAACACCATGCTAATTGGTGGATTGAATTTTGAAAAGGTTTTGCAGGAAGTCATGCTGCGCAGGAAGTAACTTTGCGCGGAGTCCGCGGGGACCGGGAGCGGGGCCAGAGTCAGGGGGCGGGGCGTTGGGTTTTTGAGTACGTAGACAAACGACGGTCGGTCCCAGTGCGCGAGGCGGCGGAACTACCAGCGCGGATAGAAGACAAACAAACAAACAAACAACTGAACGAACGAACGAACAAAAACAAACAAACAACGACGACGACGACAATATGGTGGCCAAACAGAGGATCCGCATGGCGAACGAGAAGCACAGCAAGAACATCAACGCAGCGAGGAACGTGGCCAAGACGACGGTGAGTCCTTCGATAAAACTGCCGCCGTCATCAGCAGGGGCCTGGGGCGAGGACCGCGATCCGAGCCCGATGCAATCACGAGTCCGATCGGTAACGGATCAGAGCCTGATCAATGTCGCTCATCCGAATCGGATCAATAACGGATCAGAATCGATCAATAACGTGAAGGAACCGCCAGTGGATGGAGTCAGGCCAACGTTGTTAGTCCTTCACAGCCAGCCTGATGAAGTCAAAAAAATAGGTTTAAAAACAATGAAAACAAAAGGTTAAAGGTCAAACAGGGCTTTAGAAGTGTCTCTAAAGGCGAGTCTGAACTGGCCGGCAGGTATCGATCTGATTCAGGAGCCTGAGAATTCCTGAAAATCTGGCTGTCTGTGAAAGGCATCACCGGAGGAGGGGGGGGGGGTGGGTGGGGGGGGTAATGGGGTCCACCTGGACAGGGCCGCCACTCTGCTGCAGGATCAGCACACACACACTGTGAACGCCACACAGCTGGATTCAAACCAGGAACCTGCAGAGCACCAGAGAAATCAGCAGTTTGTTTACAGTGAGACTGTTTCAGCCTGATCAGCTGATCAATAATACTGTGTGTGTGTGGGTGTGTGTGTGTGTGTTTCAGAGGAACCTCACTGAGGACAAAGGTGTGGGGCCGTGGCTGCTCGCCCTCCTTCATCTTCGTGGTCTGTGGATCAGGTGAGGCTCGTTATTAAAAGCAGAGAATCGCTGTTTTTAACTTGGATGCTTTTAAATCATTATTTTACAAAAGCTTCAAATAAAGCTAAATAAGTAAAGTGGCTGACATCCAGTTTGTGGGCAGGCCTGTCCCATGTGATGTCATGCTGTGACCTGTGATGGAAGAGCAACTGGTGCTTCAGGTGTGGTGTCCAGTATGTCTAACCATGGTGATCTGAGCATGCTCATCAGAGGTCACAGTTCATTTTAATGGAAACTGTTTAATCAATAAATCCCAAACTACAGAAGTTAATAATGTTTGTAATCAATATAAAAGGTGCACATTTAAAATCAAATAATTATAAATTATACAATAATATTTTACAGGAAACTGATTAAATATATCAAAAATTATACAGATTATTAAAACATTATTAAACAAGGTAGCAATGTAAAATATAAATGAGATGATTTTTAAAAATTTATATTAATAGTATAGTATATAATATACTATAGGAATATTATTAATTATAAAGGCTCAAGTCCCAGCCCGTCTTCCCACTGGATAAAAGCCGCTGTGGCCAAAAATGGAAAATTAAAAAAAAAATGTAAGGAATAATATTCCAAGTCAAATTTGTTACAAATATTAAATATGAGTGGTCTGAATTAATAAGAAGAATTAACCAGGAATTAATAAGAATTAATAATGTAAAATATAAAAGATGATTTCAGTAATTTATATTAATAATAGAAGGTTTACAATAACTGATTAAACATTAAAACATATTTTAAACTTCTTCAAAGGAACAGGATTCACAAGTACGGAAAAATTTTCATATTTATTCAAACAGATTAATATTTGATAAACATGTTGGCGATGACGCTGCTGACTGATGTGTCTGCCTGCAGCCATCTTCCAGATCATCCAGAGCATCAGGATGGGCATGTAGAGTGATGTCACCAGCAGGGGGCGGGGCCACCGAGGACCGCCGAGCACCGACACCATCGGAGTGCCGGGTTACCGCCCCAAAATGGCCAAAACATTCCTGAACTCTGACCATGGTCACCTGAATGGACCAGATCCCGCCCCAGACCATCAGCCACCGCCCCCTTCAAATAAACCCCGCCCCCTGAAACCAGCCTGTTATCTATTGATTTAACCTGCCGCTGCCCGCTGTTCTTCTCACCGTGTTTGTTTCACTCTGTGCCTTTCTCTGTTTACCTGAGCTTTGGCCCCGCCCCCTTCTCAGTACACCTTATCAGTCTGGTGGGAACAGGGTGGGGGGGTCACAGCTGCAGACCAAAGTGATGACAGTGTCTGGAAATGAAGGTCTTTTGAATCAGAAGGTAGTGAGGAGCTCCCAGGTGAGTCTGCACCGTGTGCAGCTGCACCTGAACATTCCTGTTCACTCAATAAAGTTAATTTTGAATATGGAACTGCGTCTGTGTGTCATGTGTGAGTGCTTCCCCGTTCAGGAAGAAGGTTCAGCTGAGCTGAAGCGTTCAGTTACCGTGGTAACAGGCTCAGGCGCTCGCTCTGACTCCTCCCCTCCTGCTGCACCTGAACCAGCTGCGTGACCCTCCTGTCAGAGGAAAATCCTTCCGCACGACTTCCACAAACCTTGAAATGCCAGTGAGACGTTAGTTACACAGCAGCTTTAATAACGATCAGTTATTGATCTGCAAGGATGCAGCGCAGTGATTGGTTATCAGCTCAGAGTCAGAGCTCTGTGGGCAGTAACGCAGCCGATTGTAATCTGATTACATTTACTCTACATTAGTGTGTTTACATCACACTGATTTGTGTAACGTGCTGCGGGTGGAGCCACTGAGGCTGCTGCTGTCTCTGATGTCAGCTGTCATCAGTGGCCCGAGTGGCTCACAGCTGAATCATTAGATTCAAAATTAAAATTAGGATTCAGCTTCTAACCAAACTCAAGAATGACGACGACAGATTTGACATCAAACCATCGGGTCTGAATAGTTTGGCCCAGGCTCTGCGCCCACTAGGCAGCGCTGCAGATTTCCTTGCAGTTAAATAATAGTTTCATCACAGCAAAGTAAGAATTTATAATACCGTATTTAATTTAATTGATACTGTGAGCAGAGAGGACACGTGCTGCTGCAGTGTCTCTGTTTGTCCACTAGGTGGTGCTGTGTGAGCAGGAACACCATGTTTTATCAGCACGTAAACAAACATCTGATCGATCAATAATCTTCAGTCTGGACTTTTGAACATTTGTAACTTTATTTTGAAATGTGGATGTTTATGTGGAAATAATAAAAAACACTATAAAAGACAATAAACTGTGTTTATATGTGTGTGTCAGTGATGGCGTATTTATCCTTGAAAAAATAATATGATTAACTATTACTCCTTTAAAAAGTACGTAGCTATTTTACTGATTAGTTAATTTAGAACTAAGTTAGATTACAAGTAACTTTATTACTACATTCAACAGCTGCCGGTGTTGTGCCAGAAAGTGATCGTCTGTATTTAAACGACTGTAAATGACTTGTTGACCTATAATCTGTGAAACATATGCCAAACATATCTCTCATGAATGATATCAGGTCATTTTGAGTGAGAAACAGCGTTTCTATCACAAGGTAGAAGCTGCAATCAGTTTTTGGCAAAGTGACTTTTATATATTTGTTTTTATCAAGGTTAAAAAACTGTCATTGACCTAAAAAATGTCTTTTTGAACACAAATCTGGCTCAGAAGGCTGCAGAAATCCAACAAATATGACATCACAGTTCTATAAAGATATAGATCATTTTTAACTGCTGCCAAAATTGATGTGAAATTTAGTTTAGGTGAAGCATTAAGGTGAGCATGTGAAAGGAAAGTGATGGGACTTGTCCAGTCCCCATATTCTCCCAGTGGCAGGGCCTCTGAGGTGCTATAGTTAATTTTATACCCTGAAATCTGTTCAAACTCATTAATGATAGATGTTAAAATAGGTATAGAGCTCTCTGGGTTGGTAATAAACAGCAGAACATCATCGGCGTAAAGTCAAATTCTGTATTCATTTCTCAGTGTAACACCAGACGGTCCCTGGTGGCTCCTAATAGCCTCGGCTAGTGTGAATAGTAATGGTGAGAGGGGGCAGCTTGGATGCGTGCCTCTGCTCAGCAGCTGGAGACCTGTAACTGCTGTTTAATAAAAACCCAACCCAAACCTGTCGAGAACATCAAAAACAAATGCCCCTTCTACCTGATCAAACACTTTTTTAGCATCTAAGAAACTGCGAGGACCTTTGTCTTCATACTCGGTGCAAACTGAGAAAAATTCCTGCAAACACTGGAGCAAGAATATGTTTCTGATAAAGCCTATCTGATCTAAGACAGGCAGCACCTCCTCCAGTCTTCAAGCCAGGAGCTTTAATAGTAGCTTGTAATCCACCCCAAGTAGGTTTATTGGTCTGTAAGCTGTGCAGTGATCAGAGGCCTCATCTTTCTTCAAGATCAGAGAAACAGATTTAGAGTTGGGGGAGTGTGCCACTTTCAAAAGACTCAATCAGCAGTCCCACCACCAGTTTTCCATCTTTTTCTAAAATTCAGGACCAAACCCATCAGGGCCGGGAGCTTTCCCATTCAGTAAAGACTTTACGGTCTCCAGGTCTTCCTATAGAGTACACCTTCCCACGTTATGTAAAAATGACTTGTGCAGACCAGTTACTGTCACGCCCGAAAACTGTCACAGCCCGCAGACGGTCACCGCAGACACACATGCAGATTTTGGTTTCTCAAAGTTTCAGGATACCATCCACAGATTGCATGAAGCCAGCAGAAGATAAAGAAGGATTTTTATTTTTTTCATTTTTCAACAAAGAAAGAACAAATATTGACACATGGGCAGACAGGACCGTCAGCGGTGAAACAGTACAGAAAGCATCAGAGACCGAAGGTCAGCGTCTGTCAAAGTATTCATTTCCAGCTCACCTCCTGTCCTTCAGGGACTTCCAAACTTCTCCAGTGGATCAAAACTCAACGGACATCCATTCTACGTTTTTTAAATCTCCTGAACTATTTTATCCGCTGTAAGGAAGGATTACTCCGAACTGTGAATCAGCTGACGAGCAGGTCACGCAGGGACAGGAAGTGCACAAAGACAGACGAGAGCTGCATCTTGAAGGTTTATGCAGCCCGTAAATGACATAGAGGAGCCGCTTCTGATACAAGTCTAAGCTCAGTTTAGGTAAAGGTCAAAGGACACAGAAGGGTCACATGACTGTCTTTGCTAAGTAACTAACTCTATTGCAGCTAAAGTCAGCCAGCTTCCTGCAGGCTACACGTGCAAATACAGTTTGCAGGAAGCTGAAATAATCTCCCGTACGAGCAGCAGCAGCTCATCGGGCGTCTAAAGCCAAACCCTCCAGTTTACACCCTCGTGATGTCATTCAGGGTCACGAGGACATGGCGATGACAGCGCCGTGACATCACAGAGCTGCCAAAGTTCTTCAATGTTTAAAGTCCTTTTCTCCATTTTTACTGAAACCCAGAAAAAGGTCCAAACATGCTGCAGACCGCCTCCTCCTGCACATCCACAGACACCATCATGCTTCTGTCAAACCCACACTTCCTGTCCACCTGTCGGGTCACTTCCGGTTTGTCGTCCTCAGCTGTTGGATGGCTGCTCCGGCTTCAGTCGGATGGCCCAGGAGTTGGCGGAGACGACGTCACCCCGGCGGTGGACGCGGCAGGTGTAAATGCCCTCGTTGAACTCGTTGGCGATGATGCGCAGGTCTCTGTCCTTCATGATGATGTAGCCTGGGATGGACGTGAGGATCTGCTCGCCATCTTTGTACCAGCTGCAGAAAAGAGGAGGGCATGTTTATCCAAAAACAACCCTGCTGACCTTTAACCTTTAATTCATTAAAACACCTGCACAGAACCCAGTGCTAAGTCCCGCCCCCACGCTACTGTTATACCTATTGAGCTTTCACACCTACCATGCTCTCCACAATGTCAGTGAGAAATATTCCAAAGACAGCATCAGCAAATTCCTGAAAGGGCAACAAACTGCATCCGAGACCCACATTCACCAATTCCCATATTGAGTCTGACAGCATAAAATAGGAGTTTTGCACCAACAGGGTGATTCCCAAAGAGCTGAAAACTCGGCAGCTCTCAGCGTGTGTGCAACAGGTCTTTAAAAAATGTGAGGAAACTGGACACGTGGAGGACAGAAGAAGAAGCGTGAGGGCTAAAAACGCTACAGCCGAGGAACAACACCTGAAAGTCACGTCCTTAACAAACAGGAACAAATCCAGCAAAGGCCTGGCAGGACCTGAGCGCTGCACCTGGACCTTCAGCCCCGTTTCATAACAGAAACCCTTCAGCAGACGTCTGATTACCTTCTAAACTGTTCTGCCCTAATTTGGAGGCCTCGCCCTGAACTTGGATCAAATCCTGTTATCACGGCATTAGCAGCCTGAAATCCTCCATGTCGGTTACTCTCCACTACAGATAAATTCAGCCGAAGTGTACAAAGGTACTAAACATCCAGCAATATGAATATCATGCTGCACATCTTTGGAGAGTAAAGAGCACATAAGTCAGATTTCACGGCTCAGCTCCGTGTGGATTTGGAGTCTGTAGACTGGAAAGATGCAATTATTATTACCTGTGTATTATATTATATTATATTATATTATATTATATTATATTATATTAAAGTCAGTCTTGATCAGCTGACCTGACTTTGGGGGGGGAGCGGGTGTTTTTGGTTCCACAGCGGAAACCCACCACCTTGCCCCGAGGAACCATCTTGATCTTAATGTTGGCTGCAGGCGGTGTCGCTGTGGTGACCGCATCCAGAGGCTCTGCAGTGGGAACGAGATGGAGACAGGAAGTCATACAGGCTTCTGTTAGATAGCAGCAGCGAGTCAGCGTGTGGGCTCACCGTAGCAGAGGTCACAGCGCTGAGGACAGTTCTTTCTCATGAAGGTCTTCCTTCGCTCACAGAAGCCGAGCCGAGCCCACGGATCACAGACTCGCTTCTTATCCAGACAACCTGCAGAGCGACAGACACACGGATGTCAGTTACAGCATTTATGTACTTTATTTTGCATTATGCATACTTTTTTGTGTCATTACGGCATTTATTTTGGAAATTTCTTGGCAGGAACTAATATGCGGGAGGTTGGTTCTGCTCAGGCACCTGAAAGAGATGCACCCCCTGGTGAAGCATGAGCAGCACAGCAAGCGGCAGCAGGAAAGGCCAATTTAAATTTAAAGGACCTCATTTCTACTCTAAGCAAGTGCCAGCCAGTGAGTATGTTTGATATGTTATATATCATTTTATGTCTTTATTTTACCTTTTGTACTATCTCATTGAAGTTTATGTTGTATTTTAGTTCGACGTGGTGGAGTATTGTCATAAAGGTGTTGCTGTAACAATAGCAACAGTAAGCTTCTACATCCCACATTAAAGCCGACTTCATGCCATCAGTAAAAGAAGTCTTTCCGGACATTAAGAAGAGGTGGAAGTGAATCACAGAGGGAACATGCTGCTGCAGCAGCTCTTCTCTGAACAGCTCCACACTTCGACCTCCTTTGTGGTGCTTCCAGTGACTGATGGTCTGGACTGTATTCAGTTCCTGCAAAGAGTTTCAGTGAAACAGATGCTGCTGCAGATGTTACTCCTAAACCTGGAGACATGGTTCAGCATTAATGGGGCCTTCACAGATGTCAGAGTTACCCCTGCTGTTACCTTACCTTCTCCTTACCTGTGTAGATAGGCAACACATGCAGTGAAATGCAGAGCAGTGCACAAACTGAGCCTCCAAACAAGATAACTGTACAATCAAAGGAATTAATTTACAATGAACCATTTACAGGTAATGCTTATCACACGGTTCAAAGCAGCTTCTTTGAACTGTGTGATAACACAAACAGAGCATTATTATAACTGATAACTGCCCAATGCTCTGTCTTTGGCCTCTGAACAGAACTTGGCCTCCGTCCACCTTAAATGCATCTTTGCGCTGTTTTTCAGTTCCCAACTATAAACCTGACTGAAGCATACCCGTCAAGTCTCCCGTTTTAGCTGAGAAACTCCCGTATTTTACCCCTCTGTCCTGCCTTATTATTTTCCCATATTTGAATAGAATATTTTTAAAAAGTATTCCTGTGCCGCTCCAAACTGAATTCTATCAATAGCCTTGTGAGAACTGCCACCTGCGGTAGCCTGGGTGGCAGATCTCGTGAGGTTAGTGCTGACAGCGGGAACAAACCCGGAAAAACAACAGTGTTGCCAACTGAGCGGCTTTTCAGACCCCGCTGCAACTTTTTTTTTTTCAAAAAGCAACTAGCAACAAATTTATTGACTTTTTCCGGTGACGTCGGCAACTTTGGGAGATAGACCGGAAACCTGAAATCCCCGCTGTTGCTCTGTGTACATAAAGCCTTCGTACTGCGTCCCTTCATACGCTTTGGCATTGCCCAGACCTCACTTCGACTCCACCTTCCAACCGCCGGACCTCGCTGTGGCGTTTATCAACTTTTGAGAGAGCTGACAGCAAGTTTTCTTACACAAGTTTATGTATGTATTTATGTAATGTGGGTCTAGGCAAAGCATTAAAGTTATTAAGTTATTTCATAAAGTTCATTTGTAGTTCCAAACATTTTTAGGGTGTTTTTTCATCACTTTTTGTCTCTCCAAAGATGTTTTTCCTTTCTCCTACAGCCTTGATTGCAACTACTGCAAATGGCCAATTATGCAAATCAGATGATGACGTCATATAGCGACTTCTATTTTCAGCAGCAAAAGATTTCTCTTATTTTTAAATACAACACTTGACAGGTATGCTGAAGTACAGTGCTCTGAGTGACCTACAGACCAGCAATGACCCTGATGGACCAGACTGGCTGCCTGGGCTCCCCTGCCAGTAAGACTGGAGCTGCTTTTCTTTGGTCAAACATTACCGTAGAGTCTCTGGATGCCCCAGATATCATCCTGGGCGATGTTCCTCTGTCCCGTGTAGGTGGCGTTGGGATGCATCAGAGCCTGAGGGTCTCTGGAGTGCCACAAACCCAGAGCGTGACCGATCTCGTGAGCCGCCACCTGGACCAGGTCGTTCAGCCAGACTCCTGCAGCAGGGATCACAAAACAGTCAGAGGCTCCAACATCCTCACAGGACAGAAAGAGCCGCAACCAGCAGGAAACAGTCAGAAACTTCAGGACCAGAGGGCTGCTTTAAAAACATCTGACCTGAAGAGACAAAAGCAGCTCTGCGAATATGATTTTGTTGGCACATCTTAATATGGTGCTTCCTGCTGTAATTCCTGCTGGCAGCAGGTTGGTAATAATGTCATCTTATTTCAATATGAACTTCGTATCTTTAAAGAGAAATTATCCAGTTCAAAGTCTCATACTGGCAGATAAACATGTAGAAGTTCCTGTCAGGACAGTCTGGGTTCCTTTAAACAACCTCCTACAGACAAACCACGCCCACCAAGCTCTGACTGCTGCCCCTCAGCAGGCTTCCAGAAGCTGGCAAATCAGAGGAAAGTGGGCTTAAAGTAGGAGGAGCTAAAACAGCTTGTTTCAGACAGAGGATGTACTGATATGAAGCTGGTCAGAATGATCTCTGTGAGGTTCAGTCCTTTGTCTCTAAAGCACAGGTTTATGCTGGGTTCAAGAATAGAACAGAATAGAATAGAATAGATCGTCATTGATCCTTTGCAGGATCTGCTGTTACAGCAGCAGTAGCAGCTAACGTTAATACTACCGACACTCCCCTTCTAAAGTACTGGAGCCATGAGGTCGGTCCCTTTGCTTCTGCTGCAGTCTGGAAACATCTGGATCGGATCCACAGTTCAGAAGATACCACCTTTGGTCTGAACCCACCCCTTTTTCCTGTGAGCAAAAGTATTGGAACATGTGACTGACAGGTGTGTTTTGTTGCCCACATGTGTCCTGTCAGTTGTGTGCCTGTGCAGACGGTTCCTCCTCTAACTATAAATGTACAAACATGAAACCAGAGATCTGTCTGTGGGCGACAAACAAGATGGAAGATAAATCAGAGCTATGCATTATTATTCTTGTGGGATGGGCTCATTAATCTCCACTGATGATGTCACCGTGATGTCAGCAGTACGATGAACTCGACAGAAACATTTAGTCTGTCAGTTTAAAGAAAGATGCAGCCGAACTGATTGGTCATGCAGGAGGATAACAAACACACACGCTGATCCTGGGTCTGACCCACAGCTTTGTGTCAGTTTGTTCCTCAGGATGTTCATGGTTTCATTTCTCACCTTTTATTTTTCTGTGTTCTTGTTGTTTTCTGGAGTTTGTTTTCCTTGCCTGCCTCATGTCCCCTTGTGTGTTTGTGTGTTTGTATTCCTTCTGTGTCCCTGCCTCCTCGTGTTGTGTTAAGTTCATGTTTGTGTTACGTTTGGTCGTTTCTGTTTGATTCTGTTGTTCCGTGTTTATTCTGTTTGATTTTGCTTCCTGTGTTCTCTTCCCAGCTGTTTCCACTTGTCCTCATTTTCTCTTGTTTATCTATTGTCTGTTTGTTTCCTTTGTCGTGTCATCATTAGTGCTCTTTGTGTTTTCCCTTAAACATCTTAAACAACATTTGTGTCAGAGGACATTAAACAGCTGCAGGTGGTCACCTGGTCACAGCTGCAGGTGGTCACCTGGTCACAGCAGGTCTGTGCTTTTTCATGCAGCTGTAACTGTGATGGGCTCTCACCTTGTTTCCAGCTGAACCTGGACTTGCCGAGGATCCAGAACTCGTGGTTGTCAAAGTGAATTTCTCCTCGTGGCGGCAGGAAGGCGTGCGCCAGCTCGCCATTCAACCCATCGAAGCACGGATGGAGAGGAGACCACCAGCAGTCGGTGTGGTTAAAGGTATAGAAACCTGGAAACAGGAAACGGAACTCAACACTGGAATAAACCTGCAGCGGCCGATCCAGCAGCAACAGGCTCACAAAGGTCCTCGAATCCTCTTTCATTCTGCAGAAATGTTCACAAAACCTCACCAACATCCACTCTGGATGAAGACCTCCACCTGATCCCCATCCCACAACTTAGCATGTCTTTCTCTCCCCTCAGCCCAACCGGTCGCGGCAGATGACCCCCCCCTCCCTGAGCCTGGTTCTGCTGGAGGTTTCTTCCTGTTAAAAGGGAGTTTTTCCTTCCCACTGTCGCCAAGTGCTGCTCATAGGGGGTCATTTTGACTGTTGGGTTTTCTCTGTATTATTGTAGGGTCTTTACCCACAATACAAAGCGCCTTGAGGCGACTGTTTGTTGTGATTTGGCGCTATATAAATAAAATTGAATTGAATTGAATTGAATTGAATTGAATTGAATTGAATTGAATTAACTGAAGCTTTGACCAGCAGGGGGCAGAGTTTTACTCTGCTCTCCTGTAGACTTACCCCCCTTTCCTCCACAACTTTATTATAATAATTTATTATAATTATGGAAACCAAAAACAAAATTTTTGGAAATGATGTCTCTATTATTCCAAATAATATCTCGGTGTGGAGAGAAGTTATGCTTATAAACTGGAGTCCAGGCTAGCAGTTTGTCTACGTTATAGTTTCACCTCAGAATAAAGTGCCGGTCGCCATGACGGGCTAAGATGCCGTGGGAATCATGTTCCACACTGATGTCAGGTGTTTATAACATTTCTAGTCCAATTAATTTTAAATGTATTATTCATAGTGATAAAATCCAAGAAGTTAAGCCCTGGTTTGAGGTCAAACCTAGAGGTCACGCCATGTTTGATATGTTTGATAGAGTTATTGCTGTTAGGGTTTGAACAGCTTTACAGAAGTAATTCCCAAAGAGCGAAAGATGAATGGATGATCACAGAAGTCCAGGACAGAACGAAGCTGTCTTCAGATTTCAGTTCAGAGTAATCGAGTACATCCAGTACAAGTCTGATGTTCTTAGAGATGTGATAATTCCTGATTGTGTCTCATCAATAACTGTGTCCAGGACTGCTTAAAGTCTCTAAACGAACATTAAAAATAAAATCTTGTAATCATTATTGACAGACAGGCGTCCATTTGCCAATGAAAAGCAGCTCCTTGTCAGCCTGAGGAATCAGCGTAATACCACTGTAATAATGCCTGAGTGAGGCTTGAAGGCAGCGTCCTGTTTTTGAACCTGTAGCAGAAACAGAGCTAAAAGCTTTGAGGAGCCGTCTGAGGCAGGAGCCTCCTTCAGGGGGAAAGGAGCATCACAGCTTTATCACTGTTTTCAGGTGTTTTACAGATTTGTGGCCGTATGAGTGCAGGTACTCATTCATTCAGCAACCGCGCGCACAAAGAAGCACCGAGCGTCTGCACACTGATGCAGGTTCACGCTCTTGTAAGAACTCGCTGAATCCTGCTCCTCCAATCAACAGACTTTGACTGTTTGGGCGGAGCCTAGTGTGATTGGTGACTTTGATGAACAGTTCAGGTTACTGCTTTAAACCAAGTTACACCATGGCAATAACAGAAGACCTGTTTTTTACCGTATTTGTTTACAATTTGGAAATTAAAGTTTGCCTAATTAACTGTCAGCTGTTACTGTTTCTGTGCAGCAGCAGAAACAATAACAGCTGGATTATTTATTGCTGAATAAATCTTTAAAATTCACAGTTCTGAAGCCTCTGCACTCCATCCATTAATCTGCTGTACAACCTTTACCATTTAAAACAATCATAACGAGGAAAGAAAGTGTGTGTCAGGATGCAGCAATGCAAACGAAGTTTCTAACCCTACTCCTACCCTGAACGGGTCAACAGCAGATGTTAAAAGTTCAGCACTACCAATGGTGATGTCCGCGGTGGCGTTGCCATCGGTAATCTCGGTGAAGGTCAGCGGCGACACGTCACTCCACTTGGTGAAGGCGATGCTGATGGCCTTCCTGGTATCCTCCACGTTCAGGGTGTTGGGGAACTTGATGATCCTGGGATGGAAGACAAGAGGCAGACAGGTAACTGGACTCTGATTGGTCCTCAGAGGGGAGGCGTGACGCTCCACCTCCGCTGATCTCAGGTTTAAAAAAAAAAAAACCTGCAGCGAATCAGGAAACAAACGAGCCAATCATGTTGCTGCACCGTTTTCACCTGTTATTGTTTTTCTTGGGTTACTGCAGAAGTGTTCTGGCTTCTCGTTCACACCCCATAATTTTTCAGTCAGTCATTAACAATAAAAAAGGATCCAAGTGTGAATTTAGTGAAATAAAAGTCAGAAAGTTTAGTTTCAGTCTATATCTCCTCCGGTCACCCAGGCTTCACCTGCAAAGACTCCATGTCCCACCCTACAGTTTAAAGACCACTGGCTCACTGCAGCCTTAACCTGCATGAGGGAAGAGTCAGATTCAAAATAACTGCCCAGAAAAACTGCCTGGAGTTACCAAGATGGTTCCTGAGTGGCAAGATTGTTTCAGACTTTGAAATGAGGCTGCTCGCTGCTGATGATGATAATGGTGAGGAGGAGGATGATGACGATGAGGAGGACAAGTTAGCTTCTATGCTGTTTATCAGTCAGACCACAGATTATTCTCTGTTTTATGTTTATATTCTGCTCAGTGTCTCTTTACTTTCAGCTTATGTAAAACGGGTGTACCACAGGGCTCTGTATGAGGGTAACTGTAATTGTTCAGACACCCTAATCCTAAATATCAATTTATATGCATATGGCAATCTGATTTATGTTCCCAAGCAGCCAGCAGGCTTGCACACATGTACACATGTTATTATGTTAATGTTGCTTATCTAGAAGTGGTCATTTTAGAGTTAATAAAATTGATTGATTAAGGCCCTGATTATTAACATAAACACTTAAAGATGAACTTGTGGTTTCCAGTATGAATTTCAGGCTTACACAATGACTCTCCAAATGTTTACCACCATTACTGATTATTCTACACAAAGAATCTACTTTAATATGAGCCCTTTCTGTACATGGCAGGTATGTCAAGGTCCAACCAATAAACACTGAATTTTGACTAAACAACAAAATAAGAAAAAGACCCAGAAAGATTCCCTGAGGAACTCCAAAACTCATTCAAGCTGCTGAAGAAATTAAATCATGAATTTAAACACTAAATTATCTTGTTTCCTCTGACCTCATTATTGCAAGATCTTAGAAAAATCTTTTTTTTAAATTCCTGACAGCAGATCGTCTGATGAGCTCAGAGCTTTAAAGTCCTGCACTCAAACTGGATACAGCAGTCATTTCTCTACCTGTACGTGATGTTGTGGTGGGCCCACTTGTGTCCCAGAGGGTTGATGGCATAGCGTTGGTTCTTGGTCCTCGGTCACCGAACGTCTCCTTCGCTCGGCTGCAGCTGGATGCCTGAAAAACAGCAGAAACATTAACCAATCAGCTTCCTTAAATACTGAAGAAAAAAACTAACTTCCACCAGGTGCTGCTGTTTTGAAATTAAAGAGAAAATGTGTTTGAACCATTCATCAGCCTCTGGGAGTAAAACAAAGCCAATGCAGAGCACCAAAACCTGCAGTTCCTCTGCTGTCCAGCAGAGGCGCCACAGTGAGTCAGTCCCTATGTTAAAACTTTCCAGCAGAAATAAACACATTTACAGCCTGATACAGAAACTGCTTTGGTCTCTGTAGCTAATTTCCCCCTTCATAGCGGCTGTACGGGGGGAGGGTGTTTCTGTAACTCACCTGTTTAAATATCTCTGTGTAGGTTCTCCAGGTCATTTTAGTCTCTGGAGCTTAAAAAAGGCAAAAAGACTTCTTTAAGCTTCATCCGAAAAGCTTGATCATTTTTAATTATCTGACCAATAATATGGCTGCTGTGACTTCATTGGCCTAACAGACCGTCCATGAAGGCGGAGCTCCAGTTTGCTGAGTGAGATTCTGCGATTTTGATTGGCTGTTCCTGATCAGCAGGTATCTGTGTGTGATGGATGCAGCTGATAATTAGCAACTGCCTTATCGTCCTCGGATGCTCACAGTCGTTATCGGCAGCGTTTTTGTGCGAGCGGGAACTTTAGTATCAATCTGGAGGTTTTCTGATGTTGATGAGTTGGTGCCACCTGTAGTTTCGTGGGGGGGGGGTTGTCACACGAACGATTGGGGTTTAATTGTTGAGGTCAAGGAACTGATTTTCTGATTTCAGTGCTGACAGACAGCAGAGTTCAGGGAGAGCAGCTGCAGCCGCTCAGGCTCATCCTCCACCCAGCATGCCTCGCTCTGCAGATGCATTTTAGCCCGACAGCAGTGGGAAGTGCTGACCTGTCTGATACATTTAATTTCCTGTGACTGTTTCAGAATGAAGGTCAGCTTTGAAGGTGAAGCTGCAGCGGCAGAAAATGTTCAAAGTGCTGCAAACAGAAAAGTACTGCAGCACTTTCCTCACACAGGCCCACGTGTGCACGCGAGGACAGATGTGATTCCACGCAGATGTGACACACTTCCTTCTTTGTCTCTTTCATGTGGGGCTGCTTTGATGCCCCCCCTCCCCACATTTCTGTCACCCACATGTGAACTGTGCGGTGAACCTCCTCTGATCCTCCACATCCATCAGAGCAAAACTCACACACATTTCACTCAAACAGCCCAGACGTCACACATTTTAAACAGCGCCCCCTGCCGTGTGGACACCAGCATCTACAGTCTGTTTCCATGTGAAACGAGGAGCTCCAGCCAGAAGCTCCAAATCGTGCCGACAGCCAGAAACTAGATCGCTTCCTCACACACATCACACCAAAACCCTGCCATAAGATGACCCCAATTTAATTTAACTTTACTTATTTGCCTTCTCTTGAGATTTAGTTCATGACTTGCCTTTTTTGATGATGATGATGATGATACTTTATTGATCCCACAATTTTTCTTTTTTTCTGTTAATTTTCTTATAATTTATGCTTATGCTTTTTTTTCTTCCTATGCTCAACCTTTTGTATATTGATTTTATGAATGTTATTGTTACTGCCTTGTTTGTTTGTACTTATGTGAATAAATTAAAAAAAAAAAAAAAAACCCTGCCAGCCGAGATCGTCCAGCACCAGCGGCTCCACCACGCCACAGCCTGGTGGGACCTTTCAGGCCGATATCGATATTCACGAAACATCAACAGGTCGCCCAACATTTGCTGTGTCGTTTGGCATTCTGCCCCCTGGTGGACAACACTCATAACATGGAGGGTGTTTCTCCCGTCTCCTCTTTTCGTTTTCATTTTCGTTTTCACCTTCAGACTAGGAATCATTTCACAGTTAAAAGTTGGAGCTTTTTCATTTGTTTTCTTTAAACCCCACGCCTTCCAGCAACTCTTCAAATCAAACTTTCAGGGTCGTAAAACGCATTTCATCCTCCACCAGATCAGTTTGACACCCACTGCTCATCACACTGATGCTCACAAATCTGTGAGCATCAGTGTGATGATCCATTATCACAATCAGCTGCAGCAGTTTGATGTTAGAAACCAGCGTTGGTACCTGGATGTTTGATCTGTTTCTGATCTTTCAAAAAGTGCATTCTGGGTACACATTCAGGCTCAGAATGTGGGACAGGTGTCTGCTCAGAACAGGTGAGAGCAGATGAAAGGTCCTTTTTATCTACGTCTGATACCACGATCACCTCCTGGGTCAGATGAAGAGAACCATGATAATGCTGAGTGACCGTTTTTGCAGGTATCAGAGGGACAGCGCAGAAAAACTGCAGGCCGTGCTGACCCTCACCCACCAATGAGCCGGAGCACCCTAGGAAGCGCTGAGGACATAACTGAGGATATAACCGAGGACAAGAAAAAGCTGGAAAGTGATGTTTGGAAGTTTTTAGCATGAGTACGAGTATGGAAGATTTAGCATTTACAGACACGTCAGCGTTTTGACCTCTGAGGTTTTACTCTGGGTCCGACCTTCAGGGGTCCGTGATAAGGCTGGGGGGCCCTCAGCTGAGAGCCAATAAAGGAAAAACATCATGAATACGAATACGAATAAAGGTATTCGTATTCGTATTATTAATGACTCCAAACATCTGCGTTTGATTTCAATTTAATGTAAGTTCATCATCAGAGACAAAGAAATGCATATAATCTGATCTCAGGTCAGAAATGTACATTTTTAAAAACACTCAGATTAATAACTCAGATTATTTTCCTCCTCTTTCAATAAATCATTTGATTTGAAGTTTGTCAGAGTAAACACAATAAACCCGTGTCTGACTGTCATGAGGAGCAGGAGGAGGAGGAGGAGGAGGAGGAGGATTTGTTCATCTCATGTTTTTGACCTCAATCTGATTCCAGACTTTCTTTGTTCTCTCCAAAAATCCAATCCTGCGTTTCCTCGGCAGGAAATCTGCGTTTTGCCCTGAAAATCAGCCTGGACCCATAAACTGAGTGTGAACGGATCAAAGCGGGACACTGACCTGCGGCCTCACGGCGGCTCCGCTCACCTTCATCACCACCACCATCATCATCATCACCAGCAGCTGAACGGGGTCCATGTTGAGTCTCGGACCGCGTGCCCGTCAATCAATCAGTCAAACAATCGATCCCTGAGCACGTGCGTCATTCCACAGAAAGAGGTTTCCAGATGCGCGGAATTACGCACGGAGGCTTCAGGCTTCCTCGGAACCTTCGTGGACCTGAAAGTCGCCGCGAGTCCGAATTCCTGCAGAAAACCCAAAAGCAGGGAAAGACCCGGACCCCGGGAGACCCGAACCGGCTCGATACGCTCCGTGCGCGCGCTCACTGTGGTCCGGGACCCGCGGGAGGATCGCGCTCCACTCGGGAACAAACTGACTGAACTTCCCGGACTGTCCGCTCGCTGCTGCAGCGGGGCTGGTCCGGAGGGGCGGGGTCAGGTGAGCGAGAGGGTGTCCATTTACACAGAGAGTGAAGTTTAACCCTGTCCCCCCGGCAGCATGTGGTTTGATTCATGGTGACGTTAACACGTTCTGTTGGATTTCTATTAATGAAAACTTTAATTCTCTGCAGTCTGAATCCGAGACCGGCACGAAAACAAGCCCAGACCTGGTCCCGTTGTTCCCTCCCGGGGCCTCAGGGCCGCCTCAGGGCTCCAGACTGCAGGTAGGGCCCCCTCGAAGTGTTTTCCCAGCAGCAACAGTCCAGATGTACAGCGGTTGTCTGTCTGTGCTCAGAACATCTGTCCAAACAGTCCGCAGACAGCTTCCTGTCAGATTCTGCTGGAGAACACAGAGAGAGCCACACTGCCCACAAACAGCTGAGAAACACCAAAATCCCCAAAATCCTGAAAACAAAAAAATCCTTTAGAACATGAAAAATCCCAGAACCCCGCCTTTCTCCAAAACACCCCGAACACCCCACAAACACATCCTGAAAACACACAACACCCACAAAAATGACTAAAACAGCACCGAACGTGCACCTAAACACTGAAACCCCCCAAACATCCTGAAACGACTGAAAAATCCTGAAGACCCCCCAACACACACACACACACACACACACACACACACACACACACACACACACACACACACACACACACACACACAGTCCTTAAACCCTGACACAGTTCCTCAGACCTTGCTGCAGGTTTTCTGTTAATTACTTTAAGTACTAAAAACTTGAAGACCAAAATGTTCCAGCACATCAGATCCATCTGAAAGACTAGAAGCACAAACTGGATGAAGAGCTCAGAGATTTGGTTTTCTACTTCAGAGGAAAAACTTGTGATAAACAGCATGATGAGTGGAATTCCCCACGGCTCCATCACTGATCCTCTAAGGTTTCTTCCACTTTAGGCTGATGCACTGGTTTTGTTTACTGACTTCATGCCATCATTTTGTTCATCGACTTCCTGGATTTAATGTTTCTGCATCCACAAAATGTGATTTTCAGTTTAAAGGTGAGCAGCGAGAAGCATCCTGGTTAGCTTCTTAGTCACACAGCAGCAGATGGAAACATTTAGTCAAACTTTCTTTGGAGCATTTCCTGCTTAAACTCAGTAGATTCTGCTCTGAATTTGGATAAAAACTTGTGGTCATGACCTCTTTGACATTACCCAGAGTCATTAATATTAAAGTACTGATTAATGTGGCTGAAACAACAGAAAGACAAAGCCCTGCTGATGGATTTATTCTGGAGGTTTTATTGCCTAAATTAATCTGGGAGGGATAAATTAATCACAACTCGCAGCCTCCTCAGTGACACTGACCCCCCCTCCCATGGTTTGTATTGGGTGCATTGTTGTCTTGTTTATCTCTCCGCCCACACTTGCCGTCTCTGTCCAGCTCGCGGTCACCTTCACTCTGACAAAGTGCCTGCAGAGGCATCTTTAGAGGAGCTCATCATATGGTGCATGTTAAGCAGCTCATTAACGCTGCATTGTGAGCTGAATGAGGGTTGAATGTTGGCAGCTGAGCGGCCTGGCAGACTCCCATCATGCACTGCAACAATGCTCTGACCTCACACTGACTCTCTCTGTGCTGGCAGAGCGAGAATCGATCGATACGTTGACAGAAACCTGAAACCAAAACTCATCTGAGAGGCAGTTTGTGAGAAAGTCAGTGGTCTCCTGAGGAAGATGAAGGTCAAACACAGAGAAGAGCCATGATTATGATTTACTCATTCAACACTGAATGTCTCATCATCATCATCATTTCTTCAGTACGACGGCATGAATGAATCAGTCTGCAGGATTCATATTTTCCAGATTTTTCAAAGAGCTGCACATAAACCATGTTTTCCAGGTCAGGAAATGGGTCCTGATGCAGGTACCATCATCACACCCATGCAGGTACCACCACCTGTGGCTCAGAAGGTAGAGCAGGTCCTCTACTAATTGGAAAGTTGGTGGTTTGAGTCCTGGCTGCTCCAGTCTGCATGGGTAAGATACTGAACCCCAAGTTGCTCTCCAATGCAACTGTTGGAGTGTGAATGGGTAAATACAAACATGTGCTTTCTTATTCCTGGTGAAGTATGTCGTTACCTTCCCTTTTCTGGCCCAACTGTCAACCAATCAGCAATCGTCCTGCGTCTGTGAGCTCTGTGATTTTGGATCTGAGGACTGCACTGGGGCATGCTTGAGGATCCTGAAAAATCCTTTGAGTAGGCAAATACCTACATAACCACAGTACCATAAAACAAGGATTGCACAGTACCTGAACCTAGTGCTTGTCCCTGAGGGCGGTGGGTCCACAGAGCAGCAGATCCATGTTGCTGGTTTGGCTGAGTAATCCATTCCCAGGTCTCGCTCCAGGAGATGCCACTTGTTTCATTTTCAGGGTCAGGTGCTGCAGATTCATTTGGGTTTGGCCCCTCCCATTGGACCTATTTCCCTCAGCAGGTGCCTCCAGGATCTCAGAGGGACACAACCCCGTCCATCATGTTAAGGTGGCGTTCACTGGGGGGTTGGGGGGGTTAGGCAGTGACTTTAGTGTACTTCCTCTTCAGGGTCAAACAAACAGAACCAAACTGAAGGAGTAACTGCAGGCAGGAGGACGGGTTGAAGAGGAGCCGCCCGTAACAACACTTCTGAGTGAAGGCAGCAGCCATCTTTGTTCTCCTTTCATTTAGTACTTTCATTTAGTTTTGTACAGCGAATGAACAAGTACATGAACAAGTGTCCTCACAGCTTTCTGATAAGGAAACCATGACTGCTCTGCTCTGCTGGAGCGACTGTGGGCTTCCTGGTCTCCTCACTGAGGAAGGACCTTCTTGCTAAGCCTCAGTCTGATGAGTCCTGTTGGTTCAGAATGACTGAGGCTGCTGTGAACTCAGAGCTTTATACCTACACACAGGTCACTCTCCGGCAGTCTGCAGGGTGAACTACGGATCTTATTTACACTTTGCCTCGGGTGGACTTTTAGGAATGATTAAGGCAGGAACAGGAAGCAGCTGAAAGGCGTTTGGAGACGCACAGAAGAGCTGGAGTCTGTTTTTTTTCACTAATGGGCTCAAAGCTCAGACAAAGCAGGAAGACCACACAGATAACCCAAGTTTAATTTCATTAAATGAAGCTCAGAGAAATGTGCAGTGGCTGTGTCAGCAGTGTGCTGAATGTGTGGATGAGAAGAGTGCCAACAGGTGAGCATCCTCGTAGGACCCACCTGTCACACCCTGCCAAGGACAGAGTGGGTCGAGTGGGAGGAGTCAGCACAGGTTTTCCTTTATCGCTCTGAGTAAATACAGATGGAAATATTAAACCTTTTCAAACGCTCTCCAACAGGCCTGCAGAGCTTCCAGCAGTTTCAGCTTCCTCTTCAGGTAGCACCTGCTGGGTATCCCATCATGCCTGTGTTTCTGGCACAGTTCCCGGGGGCCTCAGGGGCCTCCTGGCAGGCATCGAGCTGACCCAGAGGCCTGGAGCACCAGGCTTCTGACAGCACGTCGCTCACAGAGACGGAGGAGGAGACAGACTTTCAGCCGGAGCTGAAGGATGACGATTTAATTACACTTCTGTCCATTCATCTGTCCATCCACACACACACACACACACACACACACACAGACTGTATAAACACACACTCGTCAGCAGGTTCCCACACCTCACAATCAGCCCCCTCATCTTGTTCTTTTCTTGTATTTTTTCGGGTCAATGAAAAGAAACGATTCGCCGTCTGTTTTTACAGGCTGCTCATTGCCATGGTGACCGGGAGCAACCAAAAAACGTCCCACAGGTCAAACTGGACGTCTCAGCCATCAGCTGAGGGAACCAGAAACAGGTTTTCTCAGTTTAAACAGAGCTGAATTATGAGCACTGCTGAGAGGAGCCGAGGTGAAAGCAGAGCAGCTTCAGGTGTCACTTTGTGTCCTCAGGATGAGTTAAACTGAACCTGAAGGGCTTCGACGGTCAGAGCTGCAGTTCCTCCAGAGTCCACCAGAGGCTCCATCCCCATGTTAAACCAGCAGAAATAAAGCACCTCACCATCCAATGCACAGATATATATACCTAGACGCCGCATTGAGCGCTGACTGGTATGTCAGTGTCGCCGCCATATTGGATGTGGCAAAAGAGGCCAACATAACATGAGCAAGATGCTGCACTCTGGTGCTGCGTGGAGTTTTTCAAACCATTTTACAGTCAAAACGGGATCACATGGGATTACCTTTCACAGGTAAGACTGGCGAATTGTTTTTGATGGTTTTGATTTGAACATTTTGAAAACAGAATTTTTTTTGTGCCTAAAAGTTTCCCAGTGTATATTAGTGCATATCTGAATGTGTGAATGAACGCATTAACTTAAATAACTTTGTAGAGGCTCTTTATGAAGTTCAGTCCATTCACTTGTATTGGTCTACAGCGCAGATCTACCACATCCAATATGGCGGACGTGCTGACGTGTCACAGCAATAGGCCGCCCCTCTCAATGCCGCGTCTACATATATATGTCTATGCTCCAATGGTCTTAGCCTATTAAACTGGGCTGACCCACAGGTCACATTAAAGTGACAGCTCCCCCTAGTGTCCATAGTAAAGATGACAACATCAAACAATTACATTCACTCCAGTGTTCTCTCACATTAAGGCATTTATTGTTAACCGTAACTCTGAGAATATCGGTTATTTCTTGGATATTTCTGACATCTAAAGGTTTTTCTTCCAGAATGTGACTTACCTGTCCAACAGCACGAAATCTGTTACTGTCATCTTTTAATTTAAAAAAAAATGTGTTGCTGTTTTTGTGAATGTGAACAGGGAGGGGGGAAGTGACAGCCAATCACATGCTGTGACGCAGACACTCATGTAAGCACAGGTGTGCACACGGGTGATAAATTACAGCAGCATAAAAATATTATTCAGAATTATGCATATTTGCATAAATGCAAAGTTTAGACTTCAGATAATGAGGCTCACTTTGACCAGTGGGTGCTCAGCTTCCCTGCAGCTAGCTGGACCACTGGACCATGTTTGTGCTGTTGGAGTCTTTTCAATGCAATTATCTGACCAATAATATGGCTGCTGTGCACTTCAGACTGTCCAGGAAGGCAGAGCTCCAATTTGATGAGTGAGATTCTGGGATTTTGAAATTCGCTGTTGTTTGACATGTTTGGAGGTATAAGGTTATAATGTGTCCAGTCTTTACTACATTTTCCATCACTCATTTTCCTCACCAGTCCCGCGTGTAGCCTCTATGTAAAGCGCAACTTCCTCTGGCTCTTTACTGTTTCCATTTGGCAAGAGCCCCTCCCTCTCTGGTGTTTGCTTACTCTCTGCGTGCTGTGTCCGTGCCCCCTCCCCTCCCGCTCAGTGGAGACACTCATATGCTACCATTCATCTTAACCAATCACGTGCAGCTTCTACCAAAAAAAAAAAAAAAAAAAAAAAAAAAAAAAAAAAAAAAAAAAAATCAAACGAACAAAAAGAAAAAAAGGAAACGGCTCACTATCAGAAGCCGGCTCCCGTAGTTCACTTCAAAGAGCCGGATCGTTCCCGACCGACCCATCACTACTGGACTGGTTCACTGGCTTTGGTGGAAACAGACAGACTCGGGGAAACTTGATATTCACTCTAGTTTTATTGAGAAACACAACATGACAGATTGAAACACTGGTGTATCCTTGAACACAACACACGTCCTTCTTTGTGTGTACCAGCTGCTGCACTGACACGGCAGGAACCAGCGGAGGCACGCTCCGTCCCATTTCATCACATTGAGTTAAATGAAATGTGGACACTGATGCCGCTTTTCCACTGGTACCTGCTTGGCTTTTTCTATTAGGTTCTAGTACCTGGTACCAGGTGCTTTTTTAGTACCCATTTGCTGCAGTTCCAAGCAATCTGAGTCGAGCTGAAAATGTGACATTAACAGAATGCATGCCACTGATTGGCCAGGGAGAGAGGTCACTAGAGCATCTCTTTCAAAAGAATCAAACCTGCCGTTTTGGAGTCCCAGTAACGAGGGAAATGTCTGCATGCTGAGGACAGACTGAAGCTGTACAGAGTGACCGTTTGTGTTGCATACAAATTATGTCACTGGACTTTTGGGCCACCTTGCCGAGGCAGCACTCAAGTGGAAAACAATCCATGCAGTCGAGTCTCGTGGAAAAGAGTCAAAAGTTTCAGAAACAGGTCCAAGTTAAATTGTAACAAGTTAAATTTGCCGTTCAGACGACCCCGTCGTGGATCGCTTCCAGCATGGATCTAGAAACACCCACCTCTTCTGAACCCGGGCCCCTAATTCATAATGAACCACCAATGAATGTTGAAGAAATGAGCGCGCTCCTGGTGGAGCTGTACACTTAAAGAATAAAAAACTTACATTATTTCCAATTTACTTATCTGAGTCTGAACAATGTTTTATTTAGAAAAAGGGGTGGATTCTCTCTGTTACATCCGTCTATGACTCCCTCTTGATGTGTCAAGACACTTGTATCGATACGTCACCGCTAAAATTAAACCCACAAGCTTCACTGGTTCCCGTGCCTGTCTAATGAAATAGGTTGATTGACCTTCATAACGCTCTTTAAATATCTGAGTGCTCAACAAGAGTAGAAAAGCGCCATATACGAACTAGTCCATTTACCATTTATATGTAACAACACCGGAGATAGCAGTGAGGTGGAGCCAGCCAAGTCAAGCTGACACTCTCCGGCGCTCGACACCGCGGCTCTCCATCCACTCTCCCTGTGAAATCAAATCTTGTATTGGTGTGTGCCGGCTGATACACATGCTACTTTTCCACCGCCGAGGTGCCAGTGCTGGTTTCAATGAACAGGCAAAACGCTTAACGGGCCCGCGTTCCCACCGCGTTTCAGTGAACTGCTCCTTTACGTATAAGTGTGGGCGGGTCCTCGTCTGGACACGGAAGCCTAAGGGCGCAAACGTGGGAGAACACGCTCTCCTTTTTTGTGCTGCAAATACGTTTTAGGGTCCAAACCAAACTACTGCAGCATCTGTGTGCAGCACAGAGGGAAACACAGACAGCGATTAGAGCAAGACGACAAGTACGCACTTTGTGCCCTTTTATCTGTGATATGAACGGATACAAAGCAGCAAGTTCAGCCTTAGAGCCCAACCTAATTCACAGCCCTGAAAATCGCTTCGCTGTAATACACATGTAATATGGTAGAAAACTTGATGTTGAGACGGCAGAGTCACGCCCTTCTGCTGCTTTCGTCACGCCTTCTTGGTTCAAGACCAGCTAGTTTGAGGGGCCTGAGTTGAACCCGTTTTTCAGCCGAGCACCGAGTGCATTTGCGGTGGAAAAGCCGCCTAACAGTTCAAATACTGGCACGGGCACCGAACTCCCGTCGGTGGGAAAGAGGCCTAAGGCTGCTTTTCCACCGACGGGAGTTCGGTGCCCGTGCCAGTATTTGAACCATTCAGCAGCTTTTCCACCGCAAATGCACTCGGTGCTCGGCCGAAAAAAATGACGGAAGTGGCAGAGGGGCGTGACTCTGCCGTCTCAACATCAAGTTTTCTACCATATTTCATGTGTATTAATGAGAAAAGCGAAGCGATTTTCAGGGCTGTGAATTAGGTTGGGCTCTAAGGCTGAACTTGCTGCTTTGTATCCGTTCATATCACATAAAAGGACACAAAGTGCGTACTTGTCGTCTTGCTCTAATCGCTGTCTGTGTTTCCCTCTGTGCTGCACACAGATGCTGCAGTCGTTTGGTTTGGACCCTAAAACGTATTTGCAGCACAAAAAAGGGGAGCGTGTTCTCCCACGTTTGCGCCCTTCGGCTTCGTGTCCAGACGAGGACCCGCCCACACTCATACGTAAAGGAGCAGTTCACAGAAACGCGGTGGGAACGCGGGCCTGTTCTTAAGCGTTTCGCCGGTTCATTGGGAAATGGCACGAGCACCGGCTCCTCGGCGGTGGAAAAGCAGCCTTAGTGAGGCCGAACCCAGCCAACAAGCTCAGGGCTCACATTGATTCAGTGTTATGGTGAGTTGTATTTCTCATGTGCTTAATACAGTAAAAATCGCCTCGGTCGAAGTCGCTCTAGTCAGATGGCTTCTGCAGGTCCCGATTTTTCCTGACGTTAATTCCAATAAAAGCTTCACCTAAATCAGTCGGACTTTCGCCTACCTCAGATGAAAACTCTGCTCCCATTGTAATACATTTCCAATTAAATGCGATCCATAAGTCGAATGAGTTTAGTGCTAAATCCCTCCTCAGCTCCGCCCACTTCCATGCATCGGCTCGTTCATGCACAGCTACACACACCAACAACGCCTGGAGACGCTTTAGTGTCTGTATCAGTTCATTTCACAGGAGACCATCATGGCAGCAGGAGGCAAGTAAGCTACAAACTCGCACTGATGATCAAAAATATGAGCTGATATAATTTGTGGAAGCAAATCCAAAGATGAAGCAGAAGAAACTGCAGCGAAATTCGATATTAGAGCCCAAACTGGGCCATTTGAATCCGACTGAGGCGATTTCTACTATATTTGTCTTATTTTGAAGGCATATTTAAACGTTACCATGGCGACCAGAGAGCGTTGCATGCAGAGAGGATGTTATTCATGCTGTGGTGCGGGGCGCCTGGGTGGCTTAGTATGCCGCGTTGCGATGCAGGCGGCGCGGGTTCGAGTCCCAGCCCGTCGCCAATTTGCCTGCGTGTCTTCCCCTGTATCTTTCCCCCATTTCCTGTCTCTCTCCACTGCCCATAAAAACCGCTGTGGCCAAAAACATTCATGCTGTGGTGCAACGTCAGGAGGACGCTGCTGACAGAGGTGCATAAGAATACACAGTGAACTCGTGTTTATTATTATACTTAGAAAATATCACGCTTTTGATTACGGTGGTATCATTTATTTTGACGTATTTATCCGCCACACCTTAAAGGCTGGTCCGTGGCTCAAAGGTTGGGGACACTGAATATGTCAAAGGGTATCCTAGGTAACCAGAGCCTGGAACAGCCCTATAGGGACCGACCGGCAGCTACGTGTGGGCGGGGCCTTACACAGATGACCCTCAGGTCAGTCTGAAGCAGAAGCTGGTGTCTGCTGTGATGGTCTGAGATCAGGCCCAGAGGTAAACGAGGAGATCGGACAAACTTAAACCCGATACGGTTTTCGATGTTTGGGACCTGATCCCAGAGCTTCTTCGTGACGCCTCGCTCTGTAAACACAGACTCCGGATGCCAATTACAGCCGGGCAGGAACCGGAATTCCTCTGGAGGAGCATCCAGGTCAGGACTGCTTCAAAGGGTCCTGGTCTGCAGGTCTGTGTCTCCAAACTGTGGATGTGAATTTAGTTTTGAGCTGTCAGTCAGGTCTTTTTTAGCCCCTCCTACCACGATGCTTCCTGGAATGTAATTGGCTCCTCAGTCAGACTGAACAGGTGTGTGCAGCAGCTGGCTGAAGCTCTGACGAAACAACATAGATTATAAACAGGAAGTTACATTTGCTCATTTTTCAGGCCAACACATCGACTATGACATCAGGGGTTTCCCCCCTTCCCATGAGCCTCGGCTGCATCAGCAGCACGTCCTGTAGATCCCACTGCGGTCGATGTATCAAACCCATTTAATGAGGTTGTGATCGCTGTAGTTCACCTCGGGCTCAAAGACTTCAGGAAGCAAACGTCCAGACCCAACAGAGCAAACGAGACCTGAAGAGGAGGAGGAGCAATTAACGAGCAGCAGGTGATGAAGAGCGGCGTGCAGCAGGTACGTGACTTCCTGTTCTTACCTCAAAGTTCACTTCTTATCACTGATGGACAGCACTGATCTGAGACTCCTTCATCCCCGCAAACACTTTATCCTGAGACACACACACACACACACACACACACACACACACACACACACACACACACACACACACACACACACACACACACACATTGTTTGTACGGCACTGCAACACAAACCAAACTGGATGCTTTTTCAGCTGAAGGAGAGAAACTTTGACTCCAACCGAGCCAGCTGCTGCAGTACTGTGCAAAAATCTTGAGCCATCCCTCATTTCTTTATGTTTTGCTTTTAAGCACCCAGACTTTCCTGCCATGTTTAAAGTTTAAACTTCAGCAACAGTTCTCCAGCTTCCTGAAGCTCCTTCAAAGTTGTTCTGTGGACATCGGCTGCTTTTTCACTCACTTTCAGTCCAGTCCTCATACCTGATTATTTTCACAGGAATGTTTTTGGTTAAGCCCCTGAGCTCTGACTCATTCAGGAATAAAAAGGCTCCAAACTCAGGAATGAACCAGTGTTGTGTCTGCACATCACAGACCACTGAGCGAAGAGCCAGTTTAAACTGTATCTTTAGGCTCTTTGTTGAAAAATGTCAACTTTTTCTTTCTGCTCTCCATCTCTCTTCTTCTTTCCCTGCCTGTCAGATCTGGCAAGAATAAATAAAATAAAAATACAATTAACAAGAATAGCCTATAGAAAATTTATAGAGCACTAATTGTAAAAGCAAATATGTTTGGTACAATAATGCCTTCGGATTATCATTCCGATTGCGAAAACTGCCAGACATGACAGGTCAAAAAAAAAAAAAAAAATGTCAACTCAGTCTGACAGCATAAAACAGGATTTCAGAAAAATCTATCTACTGCAGATGAACAGTCTTTGAAAGTCACGTGCTTAAGAAACTGGAACAAATCCAGCAAAGATCTGACAGGACCTGAGATCATCTGGACCTTCAGCTGATCCATCAGCTGTTCACTGAAGCTTCATCAATGAAAGGGCGACTGTCAGGAAGCCATTCATAACCCTTTATTTACCACGGGCTTGCCGGCGGACCCATTAACTACAGAGGTGCAGCCATTTGCAGACTTGTACCGTAATAACCTTATGTTGGGTGTGAAATGCAGATTCTCTACTTTCAGAAACCATTGGGATTTTTCCGATAGGACAAATGATTCAAAGTGTGTTTGATCAGACGTTTCAGTGGTGATACGCTTGGTGTTAATCGGCTGATCGTGGCAAGTAAGGGCAGGTAACAGGTGCATTGGCGCCAATCGCCGCTGTTAAAGGGATAATGAAGGGAAACAGGAAGGAAAGGCTGAGCTCTGCCACATTACACGAGAACTGAGCTGAACATCAGCAGGTCTGACGGAGCGATGACTGTCGGTATGTATGGAGGAGGTCAGGACAGAGGTCCAACAGAGAGTGTCTGTGAAACACGCTGGAGGCTCTGTCATGGTTGGTGCTGCCAGTGGAGATGTCAAAATTGAGCTGCACCCGGTCTCCATTTTCCTGCTAAATATAATGAGATGATGGGTGGCTCAAGACTTTTGCACAGTACTGTGTAGATGGTGTTTGGGAAGCTGGTGTAGTTGGTCAGGTGTTGCATGTGCAGGTGGTGCAGAGCAGGTCTGATGAGGCGCTCACTGGCAGCTTAGGGGCGGAGCCTTCAGTCTCACTAACATTAAAATTAAAGTGATGGATCTTCAAAATAAAAGCCCAGGGCTTGAAGGACTCAAGACTGTGAGGCATCTCTAAATTATAAAAAAACAAACCCTGTCTGCCGATCACATGACCACCTTTATACCGACTCTGTTTCCTGTGTGTTTCCTGCTGTTGGAGTGTGTGTGTGTGTGTGTGTGTGTGTGGGGGGGGGGGGGGGGGGGGGGGGGGGGGGGGGGGGGGGTGCTGCAGATATGCAGGAAAAACAAAAGCAGACAGTTTGAACATGAAATTGCTGCACAGTTCACACAGTTTCATTTTAGATTTCAGACTCTGATCAATTCAATAAAATTAATCTGCTTTAAAGCATCCAGTCAGGCAGCTGATTGATCATCTTTGATTCCAGTTACATTCTGATTGACTCGCAGTCGTACCTGACTCCTGATGCCCTGCTGGGTGATGAAGGTCTTCACAGCACCAGTCTCCAAGTTCTGAGGGTAACCGAAGTCCAGAATCTCTGCAGAACACAAACGCAGTCACAAGTCCGCCCTCTTCATCATCACCTCCATCACCACCACCTCCGCAGCCTCACGGCGCAGTGCCTCCATCTGAGACATCTGTCAGCGCTGTATTTTCTTTAGGTTTTGATTTTCTCATCCAACGCTACAAAAATCAAAACCTAAAAAAACCACAGAGCAGCAGCAGCAGCAGCCCGGCGGCACCATCAGGAGACAGCACTTCCTGTTTGGAGGGGAAACAATCCCACAGATGCTCCGCGTCTCTGACTGTCACCTGCTGATACAGGTGTTTGCTGACGGACTGTAACTGACAGCAGATACCAAACAAAAGGTTATTTCCATAATGACAGATGTGATTAGACGGAGCTTCAGATCATGAACTGAAATGAGCTGCTGTGCACACCTTTACCTGACAGGTGTGACCTGACCAAAGCAGGTGCAGCAGAACAAATGTCAAGTACTTCCAGCATGTTTCTAGCTTCAGCAGGTAGCAGGACATCGACCCTCGTCTTTTTCATTCGTCTCCTCATTTCCCTCCTAAGTGCTCTGATCCTTTCGCTGCTCATACCGAGGCTCAGCCGGCTGAGCGGATTTTAGTGCCTCGTTAGGTTTGTTGTTACCAACGTTTTCGTAGTGGTTCTCCTGCAGTTTGCTTTGGTGAACTTTATGTCTAACAACTTGTGGGTGCGTGGCTGAGTGTGCGCATAGCTGAATCAATCCAGCTCGTAATCATACCTATGACAGGCTGAGCTCACAAATCAGGGCCGAGAATGCTGAAAATCACCCAATTCTGGTCCCTGCCCGTTCTATCGGTGCATCTCTAACGCAAACATCCAGCCACAAAACCTCCACAGTCTGGATCCTGATCAGGTGCTAAACCACCTGAGCTGACTGCTCCCCTATCACCTCTCAGGCTGAGCTCAGACACCTGACAGCTCCTCCTGCTGCTTGTACCTGTGGTTTAGTGTTAGTGTCTAACACTCTGTACGAGGGCACATATGCCATCATGTTCAGGTTGTGATTGAGCCCGTTATGATAAATCGATGCCTTTCTGAGCAGCTCCGACAATGATAAAGTCTCTTCATCTTTCCCCCCCCCTCCCAGTCTGTACGACACAGGGAGACAGCAATGCAGACCTGTGCAGTCACATGAACGTAATGCGTCCTTTAATCGATTTGCTCAATCACAGTGATGTTCTCCACACCTGAAACACATTACCTGCTGTACAGCCTTCAAACCCTGCCCCTCCCGGACCCTCTCGGTCCTTAAATCTTGCACTTGCACATTACTACAAACAATAAACTTGTGTGTGTGTGTTTGTGTGTGTGTGTATGTGTAGGTGCATATGGGTGTGTGTATGGATGTGTGTGTGTGAGTATATCAACCCCTTTTATTTTTTTTCTATCTCCTTTCTTCCTTTTCTCCCCCCCCCCTTTTCTCCCCCCCACCTCTTGTTCTTGCCCCTTCCTTGTTGCCTGTCAGACTTGGCATGAATAACTAAATAAAAAGATAAATAAATAAAAATAAAATTGCAAACATTAACAAGAAGAGCCTATAGGAAACATATAGAGCTGTTCTTGTCAAAGCAAATATGTTTGGTACATCAGTGCATTCGGATCATCATTCCGATTGTGAAAGATGCCAGACATGACAGGCTAAAAAAAAAAAAAAAAAAAAAAAAAAATCTTGCACTGAAATTTGCATAAAGGGCTTCGCTGTGTCTGCAGCTCAAAAACACCAGAACCATTAAAGGTTATTTAAAATGATCCTATTTTTCTCTGCAGGTGTAAAAAGCTGCTTAAAGAAAAAAGTGAATATTTATGTACTTTTCCTGACATCCATCCTTCCAACGCTGCGACCGTCTCCTTTCTCATGGTGCCGTGACTTTCCTCAGTCTGTTTACCGTCCAGCAGCTCATAGACGAGGACGAAGTTGTTCTCAAAGTTCTCCTCACTGATCTTGCTGAGGTATGTTGTCACAATGTCACACATTTTGTAGAGGAACTTGAGCACCATGCTGGCATTGACGTTCTGCTTAGTACCACCAGCCGGATGATGGCGTGTTTGACATGGAAGAAACTGGTCCAGGCGATGTTGGTGATCGGGGAGCGCACCTGCTGCCAGGCGTTCACGCTGTTTCTCCATGATGAAGATCACACCAGACCAAGGTCTGAGGAGGAAACAGGAAACCGTGCAGGGTCGGGGTTTGTCTCCTTTTAGGTCAAAATAATTTTCAGATAATAAAAACTTGGCAATAAATCAGAGAAGGGGAGGGTCTGGCTCCTTAGAGCAGCTCTGAGCACAGTCTATTGAAGCCAAACTGTGCTGCAGGCCTGACTGCTGAATCTTGTAAGGCTGGTCACAGGGCCAGGATCCTCTGCTGTCACTGAGATAATATCTCTGCACGAGCATCTCTGACCACAAACGCATCACGCTTTCATCTGTGGTCCCAACGACCGAGCTATGAAAAACCAAATCCTACGTCACACGTGCTTTAGCACCTCCACTGCAGTCAGACTGATAAACAGGGTCATCTGTTCTTCAGCTGTACTGACATTTCAGACCAAACTGCACTTTTAAAGAGAAAATGTCCTCTAAACCTGCTCTGCCATGGACGACCGACCACATACGTGCACTGAAATGGGAATGTCGTAAACCTCAAATGTTCCAGGAGCTTCCGTGACGACGTTTAACTCGGAGGTAATAACAAAATTAGACCGATTAGTCTAAAAGTGGGAAACACTCAGATATGAAGTTTGAGGACTGTTTAATAGAAAATGTCAAAAACTGTGTAAACAAAATCATGTGTAACATTAATCACAGTCATATTTAAATGCTGCTTAACTGTGTGCCACCTCACATCCTGCATTATGAACACTGCACGTTAAACAGACAACTGATGTTAAATACACTGCCTGGCCAAAAAAAGTGTCGCCACCTAGATTTAACTAAGCAAACAGGTATGAGCCTCCTATTGGATAATTACTGCATGGGCGATTATCTTTCAGATGGCAACAAGTTATTTAACCCCAACTGGTGCAATGAGTTGCTTCTCATTTCTTAAACAACACGTCCAAAGACACATCGCGTGGTCCTGGAAAAGATGCCAGTCTGTTTGAGAAGGGTCAAATCATTGGCTGCATCACGCAGAGACAACATCTGAGGAGATTACAGAAACTACTAAAACTGGGTTAGAACTGTCCAACACATTATTAAAAACTGGAAGGACAGTGGGGACCCATCGTCTGCGAGGAAGAAATGTGGCCGGAAAAAAATCCTGAATGATCGTGATCGGAAATCACTTAAACATTTGGTGAAATCAAATGGAAGAAAAACAACAGCAGCACTCAGGGCTGTGTTTAATAGTGAAAGTAAGAGCATTTCCACACACAATGTGAAGGGAACTCAAGGGATTGGGACTGAACAGCTGTGCAGCCTTAAGAAAACTGATAATCAGTGAGGCTAACAGGAAAAAAAGGCTTCAATTTGCGAGGGAGCATAAAGATTGGACTCTGGAGCAATGGAAGAAGGTCATGTGGTCTGATGAGTCCAGATTTACCTGCTCCAGAGTGATGTGCACATCAGGGTAAGAAGAGAGGCAGGTGAAGTGATGCACCATCATGCCAAGTGCCTACCGTACAAGCCTGTGGGGGCAGTGCTATGACCTGGGGTTGCTGCAGTTGGTCAGGTCTAGGTTCAGCAACATTATGTGCTCAAAGAATGAGGTCAGCTGACTACCTGAATATACTGAATGATCAGGTTATTCCATCAATGGATTTTTTTCTTCCCTGATGGCACGGGCATATTCCAAGATGACAATGCCAGGATTCCTCGGGCTCGAATTGTGAAATTGTGGTTCTGGGAGCACGAGACATTTTCACACATGGATTGGCCACCACAAAGTCCAGACCTCAACCCCATTGAGAACCTTTGGGATGAGTTGGAGAAGGCTTTGCGCAGTGGTCAGAATCTGCCATCATCACTGCAAGATCTTGGTGGAAAATTAATGCAACACTGGATGGAAATAAATCTTGTGACATTGCAGAAGTTTATCGAAACAATACCACAGCGAATGCACGCCGTAATCAAAGCTAAAGGTGGTCCAACCAAATATTAGTGTGACACCTTTTTTTTTGGCCAGACAGTGTACATGAACATGTGTTACTCCAAAAGATTAACCGCCAGAAGTCATACAGTTCATGACACCAATAAATGATAAACAAACACAAACTTCCATCCATCTTCTTTGCTTATCCGGGTCGTGGGGGCAGCTGCCTGAGCAAAGAGACCTCCCTCTCTCCAGCCACCTCCTCCAGCTCCTCCGGGAACACCGAGGCGTTCCCAGGACAGCTGAGAGATATAATCTCTCCAGCGTGTCCTGGGTCTGCCCCGGGGCCTCCACCTGGTAGGACATGCCCGGGACACCTCACCCTGGAGGCAGCTGCCTCAGCTGGCTTCTTTCAATGTGAAGGAGCAGCGGCTTCATTCTGAGCTCCTCCCCCATCTCTAAGGGAGAACTCAGCATCTTCAAAGTAACTAACAATATTTGGTCTAATAAAGATTTCTGGCCTAGATTTACAGAGTTATGGCGTTTTTCTATAACGATGTCAGGGCTGCAGCACCATCTGTTGGCAGATGGCTGCATAACATTCAGGACAACAATTGACAGATTAACCGACTAATGACACAGCAACGACTAGTCGTCTAGTCGCACGTCCCTCATAAAGAGTTGGTATGGACCGCTCCCCAACAAATGCAAAGACCCTTTCAGCAGTTCCCTTCATAAAATCACCAGCAGCAGAGCCAACATCCCTTTCTAAGCTCAGGAACAGGCGAGCTACCAAAAACGAGAACATGTCGCTCCTGTTCTGGCGTCTCGTAATTTTAGAACTGAGTTTAACATTTGCTTGTTGATTTTTAAGGCCAGATCTCCCATACAGCCCTGGGTACAACCTGAGGCCCTCAGCCAAGGCTCTGCTGGCCATCCCATAATCTCATCTGAGGAGCGAGGCTAGTCTTCTGTTGGGACGGTCGACTGAGCGAGCTCACCTTCACCTTTTAACTCCCTCTTAGACCTATTTTTATAAGCAGCTTTCTCTCTGCCTCCACTTTGACTTATTCTATGTTGTTCTTTGTTTCATCTTCTCTTAGTGATCATTTTAAAATATTTGATATTTGCTTTTTTCTTCATTTTAATTTTCTTTATTCCCTCCTACTGTTTCTCCTTTAGCTGTTCCTAAATGTCTTCCCACCTTCGTTTGCTGTCCTGAAGCACGCGCTGCTGCAGAAATAAAGTTTATTGATACCATCTGTGGGGAGAGGTGATGGGAGGGAGACGCAGAGCCCGGTGAAGATGGTCTCACAGGACTTCTGATCTATGAATATGATCAGTTATGGATGTGAACCGCAGCTCTGTGCTGATTAACATCTGCAGTCAATCCTGATCTGGATGCAGGAATTTGGGGAATTTTTAGCTCCGAGTGAGCCGCGAGGAAACTGCCTTCAAATACATATGAGCCCATAAGAGGAAGAAAACTGGAGACGTGGACTCGCCGTTCCCTGGAAAATAAACTGATCTGGATCCACTCTGTCTCTCTGTGTTGTCGGAGCAGACTGCGGTGACCTCATCACTCTGAGGTTTCTGTCGGCGCCGCAGGCCCCGCCGCTATGCTGCTGTTGCCTAGCAACAGGCTCCCTCTGCATGTCAGCAGCAGTGAGACCAAAGGAAGCTGCAGAGCGTCACGTTCAGCACGCAGCTCTGCAGCGACGGCGGCAGGCGGAGCGGATCCATCCTTACCGCCTCGTCATCATCGGCAGATCGATGCATGGTGTGACTACACGCTGCCTCTGATTGGTTAACTGGTTGTATTTAAAGTCCAGGTGATTTTCACTGAAACTCTGAGATTAAATCCAAACTCAGCAGGTTTTAATCACACAAACCGTTCAAAGCGAAGCTGCTCCTCAGGTGGGATCGCTTGGAAATGTACTTCTGCTGTTGATCACATGATCAGAAAAACCAATGAGGTGAACCGAGGCCACGACTAACTACAGAAAAACCAATGACAGGTAGAATGAGCTTCCAGAGGAACAGCATCCTTCACCTAATCTGTGATCATACAGCAGAATATTTTAGATCATTTAGAAATCTGCAGAATAACTCAGTTTAAACTAAATGCTTCAGACTCCTCCCAGCAGGCTGCAGGTGAGGACAGAAACCACCTCGGGGTGGAGGGACACTTCTCCACCTTTGAGCTCACTGATCAGCTGCTTTGATAGAGGAAAATCTGGGATTGAAAATCTGAGTGAAGCGAGTCCTGTTCCACCTCTTTTCCTTTCTCCTGTGTTTTCCACGCGCGACCGTTTGATCTGCCCACACTCAGAGCAGCCACATCAAAGACCAACAAAAAGAGCACCTGATATCACAGGTACACACTGTAAATCCTTGTACTGTAAATATTTGTGTAACAGCTGCCGTCACTTTGTCCAAAACGCCCGCGATGAGCTGAGCTGAGCTGAGCTGTACTTGTGTGCAGTAACAGTTTGCACCACTAGACAGAGCAGCGAGTCACTTCTTACTTTAACCAGGTACGAACACGTTCTCGCAGCCTGGAGAAGAAGAAAGCCTCGTGCCCGACTAAAAACAATCAAACATGCACTACGGGAAGCTCTGCCCCCTGGTGGTGAGAGAGGGGCCATCTGCAGCTTCACACGTTTAACCACAGCACCGATTGTCACGACGATGACCTGGCTGGGGTTCATGCTCCATTTACTTCCTGCTATTGATGAGCTGTAAGATGACCTCAGGATCAAAAATGATCCTTACTTTTGTGTCGTTGTAAACTTTAAATGAAATGTGTTTTTCCTGGTTTGGGGACGTTGCTGCGGCCCTTTAGGTTCCCAGCTGGATTCACCCATCATTAATCAATCAATACTGATTATCTCCTCTGTGGGCATTTTCTAAGATTCTTTAAGACATTAAAAATATTAAACATTCTGCACAGGTTTGAACATCAGAGGGATGTCGAGTGTGACCACTCCACACGAGAGGATATCCTTATCTGGTCAGCACTGGTCCAGAAGCCCCACCCACCTGCTTGTGAGGGGTAGCCAATCAGAAGACAGTTGTCTTAAGGGCAGGGCTACAGTAGCTTGTTTCAGGATGCCCCTCGGCTCATCCTCTGTCCCCAAGGCCCAGGATCATATAAAGGATTATTCTGCTGAGGACTCACCCGATGTCATCGCTGTAAACTCTGGAGATCAACACCTCCCCCTGGTGGTTGTAGATGAAGAGTCCTCCAATCATGGCTGTCACTGTCAGTCAGAGCCAATCACAGTGAAGAGTCACTGCTGCACAGACATGAAGAGGACGGAGGTTATCCTGTTAACTGGTCGCACCAAAAATCACCTGAAAAAACTACGTGACGCCCTCTGGTTATTATTGGCTCTGGATAACCCATTTCATATCCTGTTAACTGGCCACATCCCACGCATGAAGTGAGTTTTATATGGCAGGCTAGACCCTCCCATTTTGATTGACACCTCAATCGGCCAATCATGTTAAGAAATGTGTTTTCCAGGGGGCGCTGTTCCCAACTGGGAAAAATCACTTTGGAAAATCAACTAAAAGAAGTCATCGCAGTCCAGCTGATGGCATTGCAACGGAAAACAGGGCGAATGAATGTAAATATTATTTTTAGAGAACCTTTAATTTCAGGGTGTAGTCCACACACACACACACACACACACACACACACACACACACCCTTAACTGGAAAACGTATTTGCAGTAATCCTAATATCAGGTCACTGAATCCTGGAACAAGCAGTGAAATACAAACATCTGAGCTGCTCTACAGCCTGATCTTAAACGAACACAGCAAAGTCAGAGGAAAGCTCTGAAAACTGACTATGAGAGGAGCACTCGAACACAGCATCGCAACAAGTCCATCATCCTCTCTGGTTTAAAAAAAAAAAAACTGTAAAAGTGGATTTATCTTTATATCACATTAAACAGACCCTTCTTCAAATGCAATCAAGTTAAAAAAAAATCTTATTTATTTAAATCTTAAGTATCTTTGCTCTTACTGTGGAAGTTTTCCTCTAAATCTTTAATTATGAACTATATTTCTTCATGAAGATCCTGCAAAGGGTGGGCATTTTCGGTTCTTTTATTATTTCATATATGTTTTTTTTTATTATTATTATTATTATTATTATTATGTTTCTAGAAAAGAAAAACGCTTTGAAACTGTAACATGATTAAACTGGCTGAAAGTCATAATCTTACATGAACCCAGAACAAAAAAATCCCCTCAGTGAAGATGACGGTCTGCAGCCTTTCAGGGGCGCATTCCGAACTCCATTGGACGAATTTCCATTTTAACGGGTCGCATTCAATTTCACGGGATTACATACGAAACCCCTCAGATCGTTTAAGCGGCCGGTAACGGCGGGCTGTGTCGCTATTTTCGGCGTACAGGAAAACCAGCCTGCCCCGTGTGTCCCGGTGTTATCTGGATCTGAACTGGAGGAATGAGGTTCCCACCCAGTCACGTAGGTCTCGGCGCCGCTCGAGAGAACGTTATTTTTCGATGACACGGACACATAAAAACGCTTAAAAGGGTCATTTTTCTTACACACAGCTGCTTTCTGTGTGAGCCGAACTGAAGGGCGGCTCCTCTAACCTCACTGAGGACACGACGCGTGAATCCACGCTGTAAAAACCGGGACTGATCGGCGCCACATGAGTGAAAACCGTGATTTTTGACGGCTGTTCCTGAGCTAGCTGTTAGCAGCACCTGCTAACGCTGCAGCGGTCAGCCGCCGCCGCCGCTGCTGCTGCAGTGCGGGCGGACGGACGGACGGAGGGCCCGACCGCGCTCCGTGTCCTTACCGGCTCCGCAGAGGGGTTGCTGGGTCTCCGGGCGGACTCTTCCTGAACCCCGCGGGCCCCGCCGTCACTCCATCGGGACATTTGACCGTGAGAACCGGATTCTCCGTCTCCTCCGTTCGGTGCCAAGATGTCGGCGCCGCGGCTGGAACATCGCGTCAGCTGACGGAGCCCCGCTGGCCGCGTCCCGCTCAGAGCACCGCCCTCCTCCGCCAGGACCCTCCCTGCCCTACAGGGCCTTATTTAACCACCGCGGCTCTTTGTTTCAGCTGCGGGGTAGCTGGGTTTTGTTGGGATTCAACATCGGCGCATCCCAGCCGGCTCCCTCTCGCTGTGCCCGCTCTCCGCAGCCGAGGTGGCAGCTGAACAGATCGGGATGCGCCCCTCACTCCCTCATATCTCAGCAGGAAGGAGACATGAGTCATTCACAGCACTGTCGGGGGGCCCAGACCGTCACCTCACATCCCAGGCTTCCGGCTCCCCAGAGACAGGCTCACCCCTGCCAGGGTCACCTTGGAAAAAAAAGTTTAATGAACCTTTACCTGGACGAATAGGGGATATATGAACAGACATATATCGTCATCCTCTTTAAATAATGGCCTAAGCCATTTTTTTTTTTAGGTTTTTCAGAAAAGAAAAAAAAACTGAACCAAACACTGAAAATATGATAAAATAAAACCTTCGTTAAAAAATTACCTAGGCCATTATTTAAGAGGGTGACGATTTGTAGCTCCGTCTTGTAAGGAGAGATGGCGTCCATCCCACTGTGGACGGAGCAGCTCTCATCCCCCCCCCCCCGCCCCCCCCCCCCCCACACACACACACACACACACACAAGACAAAACAAAACAAAACAAAACAAAACAAACAAACAAAAAACCTGACTACCCAGGGTTGAGACCAGGAAGCAGAGTTGCAGTCTTACACGCCTCTCTGCAGCTTCTCTCCTCCTGCCATCCCCCCAAAACCCCATCCCCATAGAGTCGGTGCCTGCTCCCAGACCACCAAAAACCAGAGCTAAAATCAGCAAAAAGCTATTTAAGCATAAAAATTCAAAAACAATAAATAATACAGCTTCATCAACTGCACCAAAGAATAAAACCATTAAATGTGGATTGTTAAACATTAGGTCTCTCTCTTCCAAGTCCCTATTAGTAAATGATTTAATAATTGATCAACGTATTGATTTATTCTGCCTTACAGAAACCTGGTTACAGCAGGATAAATATGTTAGTTTAAATGAATCAACACCCCCGAGTCACAGTAACTGTCAGAATGCTCGAAGCACAGGTCGAGGAGGAGGATTAGCTGCAATCTTCAATTCCAGCTTATTAATTAATCAAAGACCCAGACAAAGTTTTCATTCTTTTGAAAGCCTGACTCTTAGTCTTGTCCATCCTAATTGGGAAAATCAAAAAGCTGTTTTATTTGTTATTATCTATCGCCCACCTGGTCCCTACTCAGAGTTTCTGTCTGATTTCTCAGACTTTTTATCTGATTTAGTGCTCAGTTCAGATAAAATAATTATAGTGGGTGATTTTAACATCCATGTAGATGCTGAGAATGACAGCCTCAACACTGCATTTAATCTATTGTTAGATTCAATTGGCTTCTCTCAAAATGTAAAGGAGCCCACCCACCACTTTAATCATACTCTGGATCTTGTCCTGACATATGGCATAGAAACTGAAGACCTAACAGTATTCCCTGAAAGCCCCCTCCTGTCTGATCATTTCTTAGTAACATTTACATTTACTTTAATGGATTACACAGCAGCGGGGAATAAGTTTTATTACAGTAGAAGTCTTTCTGAAAGTGCTGTAACTACGTTTAAGGATCTAATTCCTTCATTATTGTGCTCTTCAGTGCCAACACAGTGCAGAGCAGCTACCTAAACTCTGCTCCCAGTGAGGTCGATTGTGGCTCCTCTGAAAAGGAAAGCCTCAAACCAGAAGTGCCTGACTCTGTGGTATAATTCACAAATGTGCAACTGAAAGCATCTCAGTAATTTAGAAGATCTTCATTTAGTCTGGAAAAAGAGTTTGTTGCTGTATAAAAAAGCCCTCCGTAAAGCTAGGACATCTTACTATTCATCATTAATTGAAGAAAATAAGAACAACCCCAGGTTTGTTTTCAGCACTGTAGCCAGGCTGACAAAGACTCTTGAAAGAGTAGTTGTAAAACAGCTAACTGAGCATCTGCAGAGGAACGGTTTATTTGAAGAGTTTCAGTCAGGTTTCAGAATTCATCACAGTACAGAAACAGCATTAGTGAAGGTTACAAATGATCTTCTTACAGCCTCTGACAGTGGACTCATCTCTGTTCTTGTCCTGTTGGACCTCAGTGCAGCTTTGATACTGTTGACCATAGTTAGGGCTGAATCAGGTGACCCTGAACCCTCCCTGTTATGCTGCTATAGGCCTAGGCTGCTGGGGGTTCCCATGATGCACTGTTTCTTTTCATTCACCTTTTTTTACTCTGTTTATACCTCACTCTGTATTTAATCATTAGTTATTATTAATCTCTGTCCTCTCCCCCCTCAGCAGATGACCCCCCCTCCCTGAGCCTGGTTCTGCTGGAGGTTTCTTCCTCTTAAAGGGAGTTTTTCCTTCCCACTGTCACCATGTGCTGCTCATAGGGGGTCGTTGTGACTGTTGGGTTGTCTCTGTATTATTGTAGGGTCTTTACCTACAGTATAAAGCACCTTGAGGCGACTGCTGTGATTTGGCGCTATATAAATAAAATTGAATTGAATGCAGAGCCTGACTGGAGTCCAGAGAAGACTTTATTTTTTCCTTTTGGTTTCTACTGATAAGTTTAGTTTTGTGGTCTCTTGTGTTCATGCCGTCTGTTATCTGTAGGAGTAACAATAATGATCTTCCCAGCGTTTGTGCATTGATGTCTCTGTTTCCTCATTCCTGATAACCGCTTTATTGTCTGTTGTAGGTTCTTTTGGTCATTTCCTGTTTTGCTTTGAAAGTACTTTACTTCCTGCTCTGTGGTTGTCCTGCATCATCACCTGTGTTAATTGTGATGAGGTGTGGCTCGTTCCAAACCTGCCCCCCTCAGTGTGTGTGGTCTTTGTGTGGGTTTCCGGTTACATGTGCCTGAAAACTTTGCACTGTGGTCGATTGCTGCTGCTTCTAAATGTGTTATAAATAAGTGACCTGACCGATGTGAACAGGTGACATCTGTGCATTGAATCAGAAAAGAAACTAACCAGCCTGAAGTGTGTGCAGACTCACAGCAGGGGAAACCACATCTGTGTTTTTACTCAGCAGGGATGATAAGGAGAAACGTGCAGAACATCTGACACCCCCACTGCGTTGTATTCCAGACATCTTTAACTCTAAACTGATGTGTGCATAAAGATCCTCCAGAATGAATGAATGGAGCATGTGATGCTCAGTATCTCAAAGAAAGCCTGTAACTGTCCAGCTGCTTCTACAGCAGTCTGAAGACCTAAAGCCGGGCTAACCTGCATCCTGCTCACATCTGTAGGCGAGGCGTCCTCTCAGAGTCACCGCTCATTTTAAAACTGTACAAAAACAACTCAACACCAACTGTTCCTTTGATGGCTTTTATTGTTGTTCTGCTTTGCAGGTTTGAGGTTGGCGACAGAGTAACGAAGAGTTTATGGGCTGGGCAGGTTATTCTGTCACATCTAAACTGATCTGAGCTGAATTAAATATGCAGACTGAGAGGAGGAGCTCCACTCACACCTGACCAACTCCTCTCTGTCCACCCGCACAGGCACAGTGTCCAAGCACCGACACAGGTGCCAAAACCTGGCAGCAGCTCCCCACATCTGCTGGACCCACATCTGGAACCACTGTCTTCAACAAGCTCACTGATGATTGGCAGGTGTAGTTCACAGACTCTGCCCACCTTGATTTTCTAACCACAGAAACTACCTCAAAACATGACACTCGTTTCTCAGACCTGTGGAAATGTGGGCTGGATCACAGAAGGACCGCACCAGCACCGTACTGGTAGAAGAAAGGTAAAACTGGACCCACCAGGACCACAGGAGCTGGTTTGGTTGGTTTCTTCTGATCCTCCATGTTTTGGCTCTCCACCGATCAGAACCTGGCTCTGGTTCTGGGACGGTTCTCATGCTGGTCTAGGCGTAGTCCAGTTTGTGAACTGGCTGTCTTCTCCATTCAGTGTGACCTCCTGTCCAGGACACAGACAGACCCAGCACACATTTCTAACCTCCATCAGGCCTCAGAGACGAAAGCTCGACTTCCTTCCGTCTAACATGGAGACGCTTGTGTGTGATTTTCTCTATCAGAGCCAAATGAAACCTTCTCCATGGACAGATCCCTAAGAACATCGCAGAAAAAAAGTGGCAGTCTGATAGCCGCCGGCCCCTGATGTAAACAGGTCAGTCTCAAACACATTTACAGGAAATATAAAACATTTTTACACCTCATTTTTACTGAGTGTGGTTTTAGCCTTCGACCTGTGGGTCCTGGAGCTGGAGCTCTGTAATCTTCAAACGTCCCAAACAAATGACGTAAAAATGGATTCAAAGCTGGATTCTGAGCTGGATGGGTGTCTGCTGGGAGCCAGGTGAGGCCAGGTGAGGTCATACAGGTGTGCTGCTTCACAGTGGAGGTTCATAAATAAAATTTCAATACAATGAAGATCAAACTTTCCTCATTCAAACTACAAAGTGGGCAGTTTTTAACTAGGAAAAATGTTTCCAGGTCCAGACCTCATGTGGTCACATGACATCCACAAAGAAGTCGCTGGGGTTTCCCATGGCCATGCGGAAGGACTGCCGGGAGGCGGAGATTCCCGGCTGGACTGATGAAAGGTCACGGCGCTCACCTCTAGATGGTGGCAGGAGGTCTTCAAAGGAGGTCAGAGGTCTCTGGACACTGCTGTCACTAAGAGGCTCCGCCTCCAGCTGTTTGTCAGGAGAAGCACTCACTTCCTGTTTGGAGGCTCTTAATGCACTCCCTCCTCCTCCTCTGCTCTCCCTCTGATTGTCACTGCAGTTCGAGCCACTGCTACAACTTCCTGTGAAGTCACAATAAAACATGACATCATCACTTCAGACAGCACAGAGCTAGCAACATGATGTCACCCATTTTGAAGCCTCAATTTTGTTTCTTTGTTTCAGGAAGTGAGGGGGGGGGGCTCCTTGTGTGTGTGTGTGTGTGTGTGGGGGGGGGGGGGGGGGGGGGGGTCACTGTAGGGGAGACTCACTGACTGAAACTCCTCATTTTTCAGCCTCTGTGGTTTGTGGATGGGAACTAATACTAATTGTATCCATTTTTAAACCTTTTTTTATGAATACTTTATTTATACAGGAAACTCTCTTGAGACTCATTGTCTCATTTACAACAGACACCTGTTAACTGTCATCAGACCTGTCGTCAATGTTTTTAGAAGTTAAATATATTCATTCCTGTTTCAGGAAGTCACCGCAGCAGCAGCATCCAATATTTTGCTAAAATATTTCATCACATCATTTCAGCTACAGTTCAGGTCCACAGTCCAAACAGTGTGAAAGTGACCACACGGTGGCGCTATTACTAAGTCTCTGTAAAAAGCAGAAGTCAAGCTTCAACCATGACTGATGCCTTTCATAGTTTCAGATATCAGATGTGCCCACGGAGAAAAATGAGGACAGGGAGGAAGTCTGTTACCGTCACTGTGTGGGCTTTCTCCTCCTCCTCCAAAGGTCGGCAACTGGTGGAGGGGGTGAGGTGAGCTGTAGGGGTGAGGGATGGGGTACCGGTAGGGGAAGGTCAGCTGGTCACAGTCAGATCCTCCCCCTCGACTGGAGGCTCCTTCATGATCCATCAGAGACATCACAGCCATATCTGAAGACAGGAGAAATAACAGATTCATCATCAGCGCAGCTAAAAAATGTTCGTGTTCTTATTATTAAAAAAAGCTTTTTTTCTTTCTGCCCTCACCTCCACAGAGGTCTCCAAACACGTAGTAGCACTGCTCGGAGAAGGTCACCTTGTTGACGGTGTGTCGGATGAATCCGGCCTTCAGCAGGTTGCCGGCATACTTGCGAGCCTCACGGCGGTCGATGAAGCCCTCCACGTTACGGTGGAGCCAGTCCACCACGTCTGAACCTGCAGGGACAGAGGGAGGCCGTTACAGGCTGAACTGATTGAGGACATTTTCTGGAGAGGTCCTGGAAAATGCCAAAACTGATATCCAGTCCACATCTTCACAGGTACCCTGAGTCTGTCATCAGAGGCAGCATCTCACATCACACAGCAGCAGGAGACGCACACATAACACAAATTTCCTACATTCATGAAACTAAGAAGTCCAGTTCCCTTCAACTGAAATGCTGAAGATCACCATGAGAACCTACACACCTTCTTCCTCAAGATCTTCTTAGGGCACCTGTTAAAGGTAATCAGCCACTTCCCCTCCTGTGAGCCATCACAAGCACTGCTGGGGTCACGTGTCCGATGGTGCGCCGCTTTAGTTGGTCTGCAGAGAACTTCTGAGAAGCAGCAGACTGGCCGATCAGTGCCAGAGGAACCAAACAGGAACCAAGCAGGAACCAAGCAGAAACCAAACAGGAACCAAGCAGGAACCAAAGAGGAACCAAGCAGAAACCAAACAGGAACCAAGCAGAAACCAAAGAGGAACCAAGCAGAAACCAAACAGGAACCAAGCAGAAACCAAAGAGGAACCAAGCAGGAACCAAACGACTTCACCTATGCTACTTTCCCACCGCCGAGGAACCGGTTCGCGTGCCAGTGCTCGTGCTGTTCCCAGTGAACCGGCGAAACACTTAAGAACGGGCCCGCGTTCCCACCGCGTTTCTGTGAACTGCTCCTTTACGTATGAGTGTGGGCGGGTCCTCGTCTGGACACGGAAGCTGAAGCGCACAAACGTGGGAGAACACGCTCCCCTTTCTGTGCTGCAAATACGTTTTAGGGTCCAAACCAAACTCCTGCAGCATCTGTGTGCAGCACAGAGGGAAACACAGACAGCGATTAGAGCAAGACAACAAGTACGCACTTTGTGTCCTTTTATCTGTGATATGAACTGATACAAAGCAGCAAGTTCAGCCTTAGAGCCCAACCTAATTCACAGCCCTGAAAATCGCTTCGCTTTTCTCATGTAATACACATGTAATATGGTAGAAAACTTGATGTTGAGACGGCAGAGTCACGCCCTTCTGCTGCTTTCGTCACGCGTTCTTGGTTCGAGACCAGCTAGTTTGCGGGGCCGGAGTTGAACCCGTTTTTCGGCCGAGCACCGAGTGTTTCGGGGGTAGAAAACCCGCCTCACGGTTCAAATTACGGCACGGGCTCCAGAACCCTGTTGGTGGGAAAGAGGCCCTGGAGCTGTCTGGTTCCTGCTTGGTTCCTGTTCGCGCGTCGCACATCACTTTGCAGCTGACAGACATTCCAGGCTCCAGTTGCCTAGGTAACCCTCCAATATATTTACAACCAGTCAATTCAATTAAATTTTATTTATATAGCACCAAATGACAATAACAGTCGCCTCCAGGTGAGTACACCCCTGCAATAATAAAGTCTATCCTGCACTCTCATTGACTGTCACTTCAATCGCTCACCGTGAAAAAGTTTATCTGGGGACCCGCCCACTTTGTGATGCCAGGAGTTGTTTGAACTCGCTGGTCCTCAGTCACGTTCTGTGGTCGCCATGTTGCTGTGAATCACTTCCTGTGTGGACGCAGCTGTAGGAGGTTCTTCACGGTAGAAACGATGGAAACACACATCCCACTCTGTGGAAGGATCAGGAAGCTCCGCCGGCGCCGATCGACCTTTTTGACTGGACGCCTGAGGTCACAAACACTTTCCAGCAGCCTCTGAGGAAGTCAAACAGCCCCAACCCGGTCGAAGCAATCATCTGCACGAGGATCACAGTGAGCACAGAGAGCTCCAGGGCTGGATAAGGAGGAAGGGCTTCTAACCTCTGACCCTGAACCCAGACACTTTCAAAAGGAAAAGTCCCAAAAACTAGAAGATGTTATCTAACAAATGAAGTCTCATTCACTGTGGAATCACAGTTTTCCCATTCACCGTTTTTTCAAAGGAGTCGGCGTAAGCTGAACCCAAACTCTGACGGGTCACCTGATGGATGTTAAAGGTTAAAGGTCTTGTGCATCTAGATTGAAATGTGAGGCGGGCTTCTTACCGATGAAGGCGTTGGGAATGGTGATCTTCAGCCACATCCTGTCTCGAACCTCCAGGCCAGACTCCGGATTGGCCATCGCCTTGACAACCGTCGTCATGTCGCTGTGGATGGTGAGATGGTTTTCTTCGTGCACGCCTGGAGGACAGCAGCAGATTAATGTCTGATGGACACATGATGGTGGATGAAAGCTGCAGAGGCTGGTGGGTGTCATACCGTAGTGTGGGAGGAGCCTGCCTGTCATGGCAGCGGTGTGGGACACCCAGGCAGCAGGATCAATGGGACGGACTGGCTCGCCTGTGGAATTTTGGAGATGTGATGTAATCAGATTACTTCATGTAACACCTTGTTCCTGTGTGACCCACAAATGTTGATGCTAACTCACTTCTCGGCAGCGTGAAGCAGCTTCGCGGATTCGGATCCCAACACTTTGCCACCGTTAGCGTCACCGGACTAAAAGGAAGGAGAAAGAGTTCAGTCAGTCTGTTCAGGACGTCACGCACATTAAACACACTCAGCTTTATTTATACAGCACCTTCCATACGAAGCTTAGAAACGTTTAATCATCATATCAGAACATCAAACTCTAAGACCTGTCCTCGCAGGATGCAGCGTCACACTTTAGTGCCATCTCAGGCCCGCCAATCAAAATCAGAAACTTGAGTCACATGTGGACTGAAGTCAGTGCTTTTAATCTAAATAAAGCTAAAGTAAACCTAATGTTGAGGTCCAGGTACCGGTTTATGTTCCTGTGCTGTTTAACAAGTAAAGGCTATGAGAACAACTTCCAGCTGCTGCCTTTAGGGGGCGCCACGGCAGGTCATCTGCCTCCATCTCACCCTATCCCAGCATCCTCCTCTGTCACTCCAACCCTCTGCATGTCCTTCTCCATCCATGAACCTCCTCTGAGCTCCTCCTCTGCTCCTCCTGCCTGGCAGCTTCAGTAAATCCACCGTCCGTCCTCTGCACGTGTCCAAACCACCTCAGCCTGACTCGGAGCTCCTCTGATCTGCCCTCTCTGTTGCTTTGGATGATTGACCCCAGGTATTTAAACTCATCACCCCCCCCCCCCCCTCCCCCTACCCCTCTGCTCCTTGCATCTTCACCTTTCCACCTGTCTCCCTCTGTCTTCTACTGACTTTCGTTCCTCTTCTCTCCAGGGCATACCTCCACCTGCTCCCACTGCAGATCACAGTGTTGTTTGCAAACATCATAGTCCACAGAGACTCCTGCCTGACCTCACCTGTCAGCCTGTGAGCCTGGATGGCCCTAACCCTAACCCTTCCCCGATATGCTTTCGACATACTTGCAGCTGCTCCTTTAACCCTTATCTGCACAAAACTGACTGACCAATCAAGTGCCTCCTACTCAGATCCGTCATTAATGGAGGACAGGTGATAATGAAGGCAACAAAAGTCACGACAGTCAGGTTGAACTTCGGTTTCCTGCTCAGGTGTGACTCGGCAGGTTTGTACGTCAGCTGAAAGCACGCAGAAAGCCAACTCTGAACAGAACCTGCTCCAGACCAGGTGATCCGTTACCATGGTGATCTAACAGGTAAATGGAGAGACAGTAAAAATGTCTCACCCTGGTTTGTGGACGATCTCTCTGAGGACTCGGACGGCGTCGTCGTTACTCATGTTCTCAAAGTTGATGTCGTTCACCTGATGGACACACAGACGACAGCATTGTGCGCATTCTTACCACCGCCTTTAAAACAGGAAGCAGAGCAAACAGTCGCGGTGGCGTCTGAGCAGCACCTGCAGCAGCATGTCTCCTGGCTCGATGCGTCCGTCTGCCGCCACCGCTCCCCCCTTCATGATGGAACCGATGTAAATCCCTCCGTCCCCTCTGTCGTTGCTCTGCCCAACAATGCTGATGCCCAGGAAGTTATACCTCTCTGACAGGAGGACAGACAGACAGCGTTACCCTGAGCGGCGCTGTGACCTCATATTTCCCTCACTTTGTGCTCTGCGTGCTAACAGGTGTGTGATAAACACATCTAAAACATGGACGTCGCTTCTTAAAGCTGCATTCTCACTAGTGTCCAGCAGGGGGCGACTCCTCCGGCTGTATAGAAGTCTATGAGGAAAATGAGCCTCCTGCTCAGCTGATCTCTCAGTAAACTCTGTCCTGACGAGTTCACTGAGCAGAAACGTACTCACCCATGTTGAGAGTTACAGTGATGATGTTGAGCGACATGGTGGAGTCAGTGACACTGCTGAAAGACACAGACTGACGGACAGAGAGAGGGAGACAGTTACAGACAGACAGACAGACAGCAGAGGGAGATGAAGGACAGTAACTTCAGACAGAAGCTTCGACTTTATCAGGTAACGTCACTGACAGAGTCCACAGGTGTGATCGCAATCCGGTCCAAAGGAAAATGCAATCAACTCTGAAACAGTTGCTCAGCAATCAGTTGATCAACAGATCTTGAAATCCTGCCGTCAGACAGCCTGAACCAATCACACAGCCTCTCACTGAAGGTTAAACGGCTTAAAGGCTGCTCAGATAAACAACATGAATATGATCCCAGTGCAGGTACGAGGAGATAAACAGCAGCCTGCATAAATCTGAGAGTTACTGTCATCGTGTCACTGGAAGCCACGACCTCCGCCACCTGGGCCCACCTGAGCGGTCTGTGAGAGCTCACACAGGAATGCTTCATCTGCGCTTCAGTCTCACGCTCGCTTCATTTCACCGCCGCGGCCCAGCTCGCACACGAGACCACACCTCCTCACGCAGGTGACCTCGTGGAAGTGTCACTTTAAGTCACTGCATGCTGCTGCCTCCGCCCTCTGACCGTTCAACCTGATCACTGAGGTCTGCCGAGTCTGAAAACCCATTTTTATTATTCACACTCCTTTACTGGTGTACAGCTCTTTGTCATCAGCTGCTAAATAAGCCGACATGACTCCCATGAGTCTCTACTGGCCTTTAACTGGATCCCAACAGGGGCGCTCTACTTATGTAGGTGAGCTGATCTTTTCCTTTACAGCTGCCAGATAACGAGCAAATATTAACCTGCACTGGTTTTATATCTGATATAAACTGAGGTTCAAACTACAGGTGCCCCTCATTCAGCAGGATTCATTTCCTGTTTCCTGTTCCGCAGGGCCGGAACGCCTCTGAACTCTGTCATTAACGCCGTGTGTGTGAGTGTGTTTGTGTGTGTGAGTGTGTTTGTGTGTGAGTGTGTTTGTGTGTGTGTGTGTTTGTGTGTGAGTGTGTTTGTGTGTTTGTGTGTGTTTGTGTGTGAGTGTGTGTGTGTGTGTGTGTGTGTGTGTGAGTGAGCCAGTGTTAATTTCGTTGACGAACTATTTTTGTGTTTTCATCAAGGACGAAAATAAAAACCACCTAAAATGACAAAAACAATGACGAAATTTATTGACATCAACGAATGAAAACGAGACGAAAATGCTTGGCAGGATCGACATCCAATCAGAACTGACTTAATTTTGTGACTGGGCCGAACAAGTTAGGAAAACATCCAATCAAATGCACAGTTGCACAAATTTGCTCTAAACCCGGCAGAGTCGGCCTACTCATCAATATTTTATTGTTATGCTCAATAAACAAGGTCATGGTGGGAAATCGTTAAAGTTGAGCGCGAGCTTTGGATGGAGCGTCTGCAGGGGAACGAGGCTCAGACTGCTGACAAACACGTTGTCCACATGTTTCTGCTGAGCAGCAGCTCGTCCTGCACATTTCAATATATTTGAATTTCCATCAGCACGTTTTACATGAAGAGCGCTCACAGCATCATGTGATCGGTTTGCACCTCTGAGGTCGTTCAGAAGGAGATGTTTGTGTTCACATCATCATCATCATCATCATCATCTTGGTTTATTCCCTGATGAAAAAAGTGACGTTCAGTTTTTCGCTGAAATCAGAGACCTTCATTTCCTGGAGTGTGTCTGTGTGTGTGTGTGTGTGTGTGTGTGACAGCATGTCTGTGTGTGAGAGCGTGTCTGTGTGTGAGCGTGTCTGTGTGTGTGTGTGTGTGTACCCTCTCCATCCGCGTTGTTTTGGGTTTCCGGTGGCGGCGGCGTTGGCGCCTGATGAGTCGTGGCGAGGAGCTACTCTGCTCTGTTGATTGGCTGAACCTGAAATGATATCAGAGGGAAACAGCTGTATCAGCTGACTGACAGCTGTGTGGTTACCTAGTAACAAGGCGCTGTGTTCGCTCATCTGGAAAAATTAGTCAGAAAGAAAAATACAAATTAAAGATAAGAAATTAAAAGCAAAGTTTACCTTAAAAAGATATTAAAACTGATTTAATTATGTAACATTTAATTATGTCAAATACAACAGAAATATAATTCAGAAATAAAAATATTTAAAACAAAATAATTTAATCATTGAAAAAAAATCTAATTACAAATAAGTAAAAACATGCACCTAAAAACAATAAGTTTTTAAAAACATCTAATTTATGATGAAAATGCACATTAAAAAATAATAAATACAAATCAATCATAAACAATTAAAGAATATTAAAAAGCATTTAAAAATAACCAAAGAATAAATAATATGAATAAAAAATAAAACCCAAGAAAATGACAATAAACACTAATTTTAATGAATTAAATCTGGTGTCTAATTTTTTAAATCAGTTTTATAAACAGTTTTATAACAATCATTAAAATGAAAAAAAAATCCATCTGAAGGAATCCAATAAAATTAATAAAAATCAAACTAAATGTACAAAATAATCATCGTTATTTATGAGAAAGTCCAAAAAAATCAAATTAAAACTGTAATTATTAGAGTTGATCTACATGCATCAAAATAAAGAACAAAAAGTACAAATCAGCTGTTTACAGGTGTAAATCATGTCAGAACATCCACATACCTGCAAGATATTAATCAGATCACAAATATGAAATGTGTGAAAGTGGGAGGATGAAAACATAACGTTTAAAAATCAAAAGTCCAGAGAGAGGGTGTGAAACCAGACGAGGCGCGGGAACGCATTATTTCTGCTCTCAGATCAGCTGGGATGCTTTTATCTGCAGGACAATGCAGACGGCAGCGTCGGTCACCTGATTTGCAGTGGCCAATCAGAGCAGGAGGACTGTGAAGAGGGTTACTAGAGCAGAAGAAGAAGACCTGAGGGTGGCTGAGTGTGTGTTACAGCAAACCCACCAATCACAGTGAGGGCTGTTGATGATGTCATGAGCTTATCTTAGCTTAGCACAAAAACTGGAAGCAGAGGGAAAGTGTTAGCCTGCTGATTAAGCGAGAGGTCAGAGGTCACTTAGGGTCCTCAGAGGTACAGGTGCATGTGTGTGTGTGTGGGAGACTGACCTTCCTCCTGAGTCTTCCTCAGACGAGCAGAAACTGGTCGTCTCCAGTTCGCTGCTCTGCTGGGTTGATGAGCTGTCACCTCCACTCGTTGGCCCCGCCCTCTTCTGATCAGCTGGCCCGTGGGCATGTCCATTCAGATGACCACCTGCAGAGAACACAGCCAATCAGAGGCCCAGGTGGCACTGTGTCACAGGTGAGGTGATTCCTCTCTGTACCTTACCTTGGTCACCCACATCTGTCCTCTGCAGCATCTCTGCAGGTGAAACTGCAGGTTTGACCTCTGACCCTTGCAGCTCATCGTGGCTGAGAGCAGCAGCACTGAGACAGACAGAGATGACATCACTTCCTGTCACAATTCAGGTCTACTACTACAGTTTGGTGTGTATTCAGGTCCCAGGTGTACTCACTGGAAGGACGGAGGTCTGGAATCTCCGATCCCACCCGTCCTCTCTATGGGGGGCGGGGCAAGGCTGGTGGGCGTGGCAACAGACTGGACATCTGAACCTCTTAAATCGGGCTGGTAGGTGTCCGATGATACCAACTGCAGGGACGAGAAACACCTGAAGGCTCTGTGTGTGTGTGTGTGTGTATGTGTGTGTGTGTGTGTGTGTGTGTGTTACTGACCCAACAGACGACCCGTCCATTCACACAGGGCAGTCTGGCATCATCATCACTGATCTCCTCTTTGACCACCCTGTAACACACACACACACACACACACACACACACACGCACACACACACACACACACACACACACACAGCAGTTGTGTGTTTGGATCGCAGTGAAAACAATGTTCAGCCATTTCTTTTTTGCTCTGCTGAGCCTGTGTTAAGATACACGACATCATTCTGAGTATAATTATTATTTTTTCTTTCTCCTGAGAACTTTCCTTAAAGACACATTTTGGGGTCAAAGAGAAGCAGGTGTGAAAGTGAGGTCAGAGGTCAAATGTGAGATGATATGTAAATCTTTATACAGTATCAGGGTTCTAGCCAGGGGTTGATCGCCTGGCACTGCGCCACGCTGAGGTCGTCTTGCGCCGGGCTGAGAATTTCACTGGTTCGCTATCGGGACTGTTCTATAACTGCAATCAGCGAGTGGGTGCACACCCCGCACACTCCACACCCCCACACACTCCGTGCACCACGCACACCCTGTGTGGTGCACGGTGCTCTGGGACTCTGACTGTGGGACTCTGAATGTGTGTAACTCTGCTGGTTTATATGCAAAAAGAATTATCACTCTATCGATCTAATAAGGCCTAAATTAGAGTTCCTCGTCGGTCCTACGTACGTAACCAGAAATCCCCTCTGAACCCTACGCTGTAACATACGACGTAACCTGATGTGCAGCTCTCGGGAAATGAAACTACACATCCACAAGGACTGATTACCGAGTAGGCTTCATGCAAAGCTGAGTCACAGTTCCAAATGAGGAGGACAGAACACCGCAGGAACACCGAGTAAAGAAAAGATTAAAAAAAGAAAACCTAATCATGATTGTACCACACTGAAGCTAACACTGGCTTCTGCAGGGGGGAGGATGTTTCTATAACTCACCTGTTTAAATAAAGTTTGCATTATTAGGGGTGTGGCCTCTTTGACTGACAGGTGGATGGCAACACAGGCAGCTGTAGCTGCTAGCCGTCTGCTAAGCTTCACCTCAGCTAACTGGAAATGTGAGGATCTTACTGAGCTCTGATTAGCAGGTGTCTGTGTTGGTGTGATGCTAACCAAGTTAGTTAGCATTAGCTAATATCTTATGATCCAAATATGGTCACTTCCTGAAAGAAAAGCACAAGTAGCATTGCAATGACCAAAACACTGAGACTAAAAATGGGCTTTAAAATGGGCGGTGTCACGATGGCTGCAGCCATCTTTTATTTACAGGCTGGGTATTGCTCAGTCACACAAAACCTCCAACCTCAAATCTCACTCACGAACACACACCTCACTAACAGGTTTGTTACCCTCAGCTGTTTCAGTGTCATTGTCTTTATCACAGATCAATACTGAAGAGGATTATTGATCCGACAGATCGGAAACATTATCAGCTGAGAGAGATCGCTCACACACCGATCTGCCGATCTCTGTGAGGATTCCCTGGACTCCACCACCCCCCAACCTGAATGCCGAAGTCGGCTCTGCACCTTCAAACGGCCCCCTGAAGATCTGAGGACCAACACAACCACAGCAGCACACCGGTCCTCACAAAGACAGAGAGACACACACGAGCGCTGCAGGAGGATTTCATCCGCGGGAATATTAAAGAGATTTTGGTTTGAACTCATACAGTCTGTTATATAAGCCCTGTGTGTGTGTGTGTGTGTGTGTGTGTGTGTGTGTGTGTGTGTGTTGGGATTATAGAACAGCTGGGATTATTAAACAGTTGTTTTATCTCTGGTTGTAAAAATTTTCTGAACATCTGGAGAGTAAATACTTTAAACTGAGTGAAAACAGAAAATCAAAGCGACCCAAAATAGAGAGCCGGTGCGTTTAAACAGGTGCAGCAGAGCGTGGATCTCACTGAGGTCTGACTCCAGCTGGGCTCACTGCAGGAATAATGATTTTTGCCTGCCTGCCCTCCTGATTTAAATCCAATAGAACACTTCTGGGACATTATGTTTTGGTCCATCTGATGTTGGATGAACCTCAGGCTGTCCAGGAGCTCAGTGATGCTCTGGTCCAGATCTGGGAGGAGATCCTCCAGGACTCCATCTATCATCTCATTAGGAGCCCTGATGGTGAACACCATTTAGAGTTGCTGCAATGAAATTTCAGCTAAATGTTCCAGTCTACTGGATCACTTCCACTTTAATTTTCAGGGTGTGCTTGAATTCAGCCTCTGTAGGTTGATCATTTTAATTTCAATCAAACGATGCAGCATTCTTTCATTCCTCACACATCACCCAGTCCATCAGTACAGATATCCAGCATTGAGATCTGATGTGTTTTTGGTGTTCTTTTAAATATTTGGAGCAGTTCACTTAGATGGAGACAGCTCGTGTGTGTGTGTGTGTGTGTGTGTGTGTGTGAACATCAGCTTCTCCACAGTAAAGCTCTCTGCGTGTTATTCTACTTGTTCAAATATTCAGTTCCTCCGGATGTAGCGATGAACAGTTATTATTTCTGGGCCGCAGTGCTGACTGGATGTTCATCTATTGGCTGTTTGATTTGATTGATTACCGATTTCCGGTGCTTCTCTCTTCAGGAACAATAAAGTCTGACCTGATCAGGGATCAATAAATGTGTAGATCACGTGACTCACCCGAAGTCGTCGTCCACGGACTTGAAGAAGAATTTCACGCTGGGTTTGTTCAGCACCTGTTTGAAGTCCGCCAGGGTGACGCGCTCCGCGGGCACGTTGATCCGGATCAGGTAGGGGGTCTCCTGATCCTCCAGGTGGTAGATGACCCGGGTCTCCTCCGCCATGCTGAACCCCTCGAGCCCGGCACGGCCCCGGAGCCGCGCCGACGGTCAGAGGAGGATGCTGCTGGAGGGAGACGGGCGCACCTGTCCACCGGCCCACCTGTCCGTCCGTCTCACGGTCCACGCGTCCGTCCGAGCCCCCGTCGGTCCCGCTCCGCTCCAGATGTGTCGGTCCAGCTGCTGCAGGTAGCTGATGCTCCGTCTCCTTCGGACCCCGTTAAAGCACGCACAACTACACCCGCACTTCCGCTCAGGCCCTTCAACGTAAGAGCTGACCGAAAAAGCTTCAGCGTGATCGACGAACCTGAGCATAAGTCCGGACGGAGGTGCTGAATAAACTGAAACATGACATTTTAAGCATATTTCTCTGTTTGAACCCGCGGGACCCTCAGACGTTCAGTCTCCACATTAAACGTCATTTCTGGTACTTTCTTGAAAGAATAGTTATTTTTATTTTGCAATCCAAGCATTAGGCTTTTGTTTTATTGTAATTAATACAACTATTATTCCTTTTAACTAAAGGTTTTCTTCACATTACTGTTGTTCATACATTTATTTAATTCATATTTTAACTTCAGTTTCGCTAAATAAGCTTTGATTGGCTCGTTCGAATCACTGCGAACAAACCGCTGAATCATCCTTTAAAGTAGGCTTCAGATCCTCAGCCCTTATTTTGAAGGCGGAGTCTCAGCTTCCGGCATTTATGCGTCGCTTCAAACCAATGACAAACACGTCACACTTTACATTTCCGGCCTGATCTAAAAATAAAAGCACTGACAGACGATCAGTTTTATTGATTTAATCAAACACGTGATCAAAGAAACAGGAAATTTTTTCAGTTATCGATCTGTGATTTATTGATACAGTAACGCAGGAACATAAATAAAAGATGCATTCGTTCAGTTATGGATGAGTAGACGTTCTTGGATCTTTGCTGTGCCTGAAGACGCTCATGTCCACAGTTTCTTAAAGGGTTAGTCGCTGTTTATAAAAATCAGATTTCCATAAAAGCTGCGACGCTGAACGAGCGTCAGTAAAAACTGAATAAATGCATTTAACAGGAAATGCTCCACGTGAGCTGCGTGCCTGCGTCTGCTAACAACATCAGCTTTATTTCCATCAAACACACCTTGTGCTGAACTGGAACTCACGCACAGGCTCCTGGAGTCAGAGGTCAGGTAAACATGAGGTTTCAAGTGTTTTATTTTTAACATTCTTCAGAGATAGGAGGCAGCGGCGTTCAGTGTCACTGGGCATAGTGGGATATTTCAGAGCTGAGGGAAGAAGCATATCCTCCTTTCAAAAACAAAGACCTTCATCACAAACAAGGCTGCAGTGAAAGCAACAATAAGGCCGCTCAGGTGAAGTCTGCTGGTGTTCAGAGTTCCTCCAGGTCAGTCAGGTGGAGGCAGACTTTAAACACTGCTACAGAGGCTCCGCCCACACGTGTTTCAGCACCATTTTTGCAATAATCTTAGAGAAACTATGCAAGCGCCAGGGGCGGAGACTTCGACGAGGCGAATCACTGAAGGCACTCGCGGCGGTGGGAAAAATAAGCCGTGGAAGAATTCGCGTCCCCACAGGAAGCACACACGGGCGGAAGACGGGTGCCAGGCTCAAATGTTTTATATTTAGCTGATCTCACTGAATCGTCACCGAGTGCGACGTGTCCGTCCCTACCCAGTAAAACGCCGTCCACATGCCCCCGTCTGTGTCGGAGTGGATGCAACCTGGCCACGTGGTGGCGCCGTGGAGGCTCATCTCTGCCAGAAGCAGAGAAGAAGCATGAATAGGCCTCAGCTCTGATGTCTGTAAATGTCACATAAAAACACTTCAGGATCCAATCAGGGCCCTCCTCGGGGCCACCGAGTTTAAGCAGCTCAGGGTTTGAAGCCACGACCTTTGACTGCTTCGTTAACCCTTTAAAAACGTCTGGAGTGACACTTCCTGATGAGTGTTTCTGCTTCCTGTGGCCTGGTCTTCACGCTGAGACATTGACGTCCCGCAACGCAATGGCAGCGGTTGTCCCGGTGGTAGCAGGGGAGGTGGTTGCCGTGGCAGCGGGCGGCTGCTGTGGGGGAGTGGAGCTGGAGGTAGAGGAGGGTACAATGGGCACAGCAGGGCCATTCTGATTGGTCGAGCTGGTCTGAAACAGGATCTGCTGTAACGTCCGTCTGAGGTTGGGGTGCAGTCGCCGCTGTGTCTGGTAGAAGATCTCCACGGCAACGCACTTCATCACCCCAGCAACCAGGTCCTCATAGAGCGGCACCGTGTACATCCTGGATGTCTGCAAACAGGGAAGCTAAACATGTGACCCAACCCAAACACAAACCCCAAGGCTGCAAAACCACCAACACCAATAACAAATGATAATAATTTTTAAAAAATATATCCATTTTCTTCTGCTTATCCAGGGCTGGGTCGTGGGGGCAGCAGCCTAACAGAGAAGAAAGCTCCTAACCCCCCCCCCCCCCCCCCCCCCCCCCCCCAGCCACCTCCTCCAGCTTATCTGGGGGGGACCCCAAGGCGTTCTCAGGCCAGCTGAGAGATAAAATCTCTCCAGCGTGTCCTGGGTATGCCGTTAATGCGATTGCGGCAGTTGACTTGAACCCCCACCCCAGAGTTACTTAAGCTCCTCCACTTGGGGCAGCAACTCATCCCTGACCTGGAGTGGGTACTCCAGTGGGCAGAGATGAGATTCTGAGGCCACCGAGGCAGAAGCCTTCCTCCACCTGGCTACGCCTAGAAATTCTGTCCATAAAAATTATGAACAGAATCGGTGACAAAGGGCAGCCCTGACGAAGTCTAACACCCACAGGAAACGAGTCCGACTTATTGTCGGCAATACAGACCAAGCTTTCACTGTGGTTGTACACAGACTGAATGGCCCGAAACAACGGGCCAGACACCCCATAGTCCAGCAGCACCCCACAGGCTTCCCCCGAGGGACGCGGTCGAATACCTTCTCCAAGTCCACAAAACACATGTAGCCTGGATGGGCAAACTCCCACGCACACTCGAACATTCTCGAGAGGATAAAGAGCTGGTCCAGCGTTCCTGCGACCAGGACGAAAATCACATTGTTCCTCTTGAATCCGAGGTTCTACTAATGGATGGACCCTCCTTTCCAGCACCCAGGCATAGACCTTACTGGGGAGGCTGAGGAGTGTGATCCCACAATAGTTGGAGCCCACCCTCTGGTCTCCCTTCTTAAAGATGGGGACCACCACCCCAGTCTGCCCCCCAGATCTCCATGCCATGTTGCAGAGACGTGTCAACCAAGACAGCCCTACAACACCCAGAGGTTTCAGGAATTCAGGGCGAATCTCGTCCACCCCAGGGCCCCTGCCACCAAGGAGTTGTTTAACCACCTCAGTGACCTCACCCCCAGAGATGGACAAGTCATCCCCTTCATCCCCACACTCTGTTTCCACTACAGAAGGCATTCCCACCCGCACTATAGACTGTGTGAGTAAAGCACCGCTTTCCCCTCCTGAGTCGCCTGATGGTTTACCAGAATTGCTTAGAGGTAGATCTGATGTTAGGATTGCAAAATCGATCACTGACCTGCGACCTAGGGTGTCCTGGTGCCACATGCACTTATGGACATCCTTATGTTTGAACATGGTGTTTGTTATGAACAAACTGCAGTTTGCACAGAAGTCCAATAACAAAACACCATTCGGGTTCAGATCAGGCCGTTTCTCCTGATCACGCCCCTCCAGGTCTCAATGTTATTACCCCTTCGAGTGTTGAAGTTTCCCAGTAGGACAATGGAGTCACCAGATGGAGCACCCTCAAGCACCCCGCCCAGTGACTCCAAGAAGGATGGGTACAGTTCCCCGGCCCTAAGGCGCAGGGAAGCAATCCTCTTGTCCAATGGTGAAAACTCCGACATACAGGCAGCGAGTCGAGCAGATACAAAAATATCGACCCCAGCTCACCGCCTCTCACTGAGACACAGACTCTCACACAGACTGGAACAAAGTCCAGCCCCTCTCCGGGAGACTGGTTCCAGAGCCCACGCCATGCTTTGAGGTGAGCCCGACTTTATCTAGCCAGTATGTTGCAACCTCATGCACTAGCCTGACACACACTGCACCCAACCCCTCCAGCGACTCCTTCAGGTGGTGGGCCTACACAAGGGTTAATATTAATAATAGTGACCTTATTCATATTCCCCTTCTGAAAGAAGCTATTTTAGCTTCTTCTGATTGGCTGAACCTAAAACAGGCAGGTGGGTGGGGCTTCTATCTAACAGCTCGTGCTTACGTGTTTGTGGAGGAAGGCTCGCACTCGTGGCAGGTCGGGGTAGAACGTGTTCCTCACCACCATCTGCAGCCAGCGGATCTGGACTTCAGCGTTCAGACCATCAAAAAGGGACGAGTAAGAATCAGACAGGCTCACCATCACATCTGAGCAAAAACAGGCAAACATAAACCATCTGCGCAGCGACACATTGCATCGGTTTGATGTCTGTGAGTCTCTAGTAGATGTTAGAGGAACTGCAGGTTTTTGGTGCTCTATTTTTTAGCCGCAGAGGTTGATGCGTGACTCTATGGCATCTTAAATCACAACAGAATCTCTAAAGGCTTCATTATCCATGAAGAATATAAGGAAGCTGAGGTTCCTCCAACTTCTACCACAGCCTGAGTCCACAACATCAATCACAATCATTTAAACCAAACAGGACAGAAAGTCAGATTTTCCTTCTCACAGATTAATCGTTAACAATCAATAATTACATGTTTCATGATGTGGAGTAAACTACTCGAGTACCTTGCACTCCAGGCAGTAACAAAGTATCAGGAGAACAGCAGTATATTTCATAGTGTTGCTATGGTAGCGTACCATGCGGCAGCGGTGAGTGGTCCAACATGCGGTCCAGGAACAGAACAATCTGAAAAGTGCTCCAGGCTGAAAGGTCAAAGGTCGCGAGCGCCTGCAGGTCAGGGGGGTCGGAGCTTCTCCACAGGTTGCACAGATCCTGGACAGGCCCAATGAGAGCGCCCCCTGCTGACAGGTCCGGCTCATAGGGAGGCGGACCACACCCGCTCAGCCAGTGCTCGAACTCCAGACCTGAGGGGGTGGACGTACGTACACACACACACACACACACACACACACAGTGATACAGAGGAAAACTATCAGGCTACTGGCAGACAGATCAGCTAAAAGCGTCTTCTGACCTTCTCTCTGAGCGACGGCGGCGTCCTTCAGCTCTGGGAAGTAAGCCAGGAAGTAGTCAATGAGGTCCTGAGCCACCACACTTTTAAATTTGAACTCTGAGATGTAATCCTGTTTCTCACACACACACACACACACACACACACACACACACACACACACACACACACACACACACACACTCGTCAGGAAATGAAGGTCTCTGATTTCAGCGAAAAACTGAACGTCACTTTTTTCATCAGGGAATAAACCAAGATGATGATGATGATGATGATGATGATGATGATGATGATGTGAACACAAACATCTCCTTCTGAACGACCTCAGAGGTGCAAACCGATCACATGATGCTGTGAGCGCTCTTCATGTAAAACGTGCTGATGGAAATTCAAATATATTGAAATGTGCAGGACGAGCTGCTGCTCAGCAGAAACATGTGGACAACGTGTTTGTCAGCAGTCTGAGCCTCGTTCCCCTGCAGACGCTCCATCCAAAGCTCGCGCTCAACTTTAACGATTTCCCACGATGCCTCACATCATTCCCGCCCACTGCTCGCTGCTTCCTGTCACCAACGAGCTGCTCATTTATGAGGTGAATATCTCTCGGTAAACAAATGTAATAAATTAGAGTATAAGTAAGGTATTTTATTAAAACTCCCTCCATAGCTTTGCCTAAATATACAAAAATATATTTTAAAAACTAATTGAAAAAAAATTTCAGCAAATTTAAATAAAATACAAGATATTAAATTAAATATCTGCAATCATTAAAAAATTTTGAAACTAAAATTAAATTACTTACAAGTACTGAAAAAAAAAACCTCAAATATTAAAAAAATTACTGTTAATTTAAAAATAAAATCAGAATACTTTAAACATGAAGAATAATTAAGTTAGTTGAACGTGTGAAAAATAATTTTAAAAAGTTTTTTAAGCTATTAAAAAACAGAAACTCAAATAACTTAATTATAATAATTATGATGTATTTAAAAATCACCTAAATGTTAATTTTATATTTTAAATAAAAGAAATAAGTGAAAAACCAAAGCTGACAGAAACCAGCGTCCACATACTTAAGGTGTGTGCGTGTGAATGAGTGTGTGTGTGTGTGTGTGTGAGAGAGCGTGTGAATGAGTGTGTGTGTGTGTGTGTGTGTGAGAGAGCATGTGAATGAGTGTGTGTGTGTGTGTGTGTGAGAGCGTGTGAGAGTGTGTGTGTGTGTGTGAGAGCATGTGAATGAGTGTGTGTGTGTGTGTGTGTGTGTGTGTGTGTGTGAGAGCGTGTGAATGAGTGTGTGTGTGTGTGTGTGTGTGTGAGAGCGTGTGAGAGTGTGTGTGTGTGAGAGCATGTGTGTGTGTGTGTGTGTGTGTGTGAGAGCATGTGTGTGTGTGTGTGTGTGTGTGTGTGTGTGTGAGAGCGTGTGAATGAGTGTGTGTGTGTGTGTGTGTGTGTGTGTGTGTGTGTGTGAGAGCGTGTGAGAGTGTGTGTGTGTGTGTGTGTGAGAGCGTGTGAATGAGTGTGTGTGTGTGTGTGTGAGAGCATGTGAATGAGTGTGTGTGTGTGTGTGAGCATGTGAATGAGTGTGTGTGTGTGTGTGTGTGTGTGTGTGTGAGAGCGTGTGAGAGTGTGTGTGTGTGTGTGTGTGTGAGAGCGTGTGAGAGTGTGTGTGTGTGTGTGTGTGTGTGTGAGAGCATGTGAATAAGTGTGTGTGTGTTCTGACCCTGAGGAAACAGTCGAAGCGCCTCACATCTCCGCAGAGCTCCGACAGGTACGACACAAAGCAGAAACCTTTCTCGTAGGTGAACAGGTTCATCAGCGTACTGGGGTTCACACCTGGAGGAGGTAACAGTGATGTCATCTCATCTGTACGAGTAGAAACCACACCTGTATGTGTGTGTGTGGTTACCTGACTCAAACTTGACCTGCAGCTTGCTCACAGGGTTGTTGTCTCCAAGGAGACGCAGCTGTCTGTGGAGGGCGTCCAATCGCACAACAGTTTCCAGGCAGGTGAACGGCTCACCTGAGGACGAGGAGGAGAGAGGTAGTGAGAGATACGACCAAAAGTATGTGGACAGCCTGATGCTGGGCAGGTACAGGGACACCGAACTCCGTCCTCACTGATGTTTTTACTGCCGTGACTCCTCAGGTCCAAACTCACCTGTTCAAATATCAAACTCCAGCCTGAACATTTCTAATTAAATGTGGAAAAATACAAAAAAGAATAAAATAAAAAACGTTTAATTTAATTTTATTAAAAATACATAAAATACAAGCATAAGGAAGCGGGGGGGGGGGGGGGGTCAGAGTGCTGTTATAGTAAAGTCAGTGATGAAGTCTGTGATGGGCGTGGCTTGAGCAGGATGCATCTCTAGTGTGAATTTGAGCATCTTAGGTCACATCGTTCTTGTGCTACGACCAATGTTAAGTTGCTGACAGTAAAAACTATATGAATGAAACACCTGAACATCCAAGGTATGAAAAACAGTTACAACGTGACAAAAACATATGCGTGAAGTTCCCGCCGGGCGTTACCGTAGGCCTCCGTGGTGATCCTCCGCTGAGCATATGTCGCCAGGCCTTCACTCAGCCACATCTCCTCCCAGGTGGCGTTGGTGACGGCGTTGCCGAACCAGCCGTGGGCGATCTCGTGGATGACGTCGATCAGCAGGAACTCGCTGCTCTCCAGGATGGAGGCGATGATGAAGGTGAGGCAGGGGTTCTCCATGGCAACGATGGGGAAGGAGGGAGGGAGGAAGACGATGTCACACCTGAGGATGAGCTAAGTCAGCGCCACCAGTGGCACAGAAGTTTTAAATAAAGTTTTGTTGGAAAGTTAAAGGCTCACCTGCCCCACAGGTAAGGTCCAAACAGGTCCTCTGCAACACCCAGCCAGTGTTCCACGCTGCCCCCTAGCTTCTTCACTGCACAGGACAACAGGCAAGGCTCCGCCCACACACGACTCCTGAAAGGAGATTGGACAAAGAGGACAAAGGTGAAAATAATTTCTCTACTGAGAAATAGTTTTTTTTTTCTTATACTATGTAAATGTGTATAATACACTGTTGCCAAAAGTATTTGCTTTGTGCACTGGTGTGCAGTCATGTTGGAACAGGAAGGGGCCATCCCCAAACTGTCCCACAGAGTTGGAGCATTAAATTGTCCCAAATGTCTTGGTATGCTGAATAGGGCTGAATAGTCGACAATAATCGACAATAAAAATAGTCGACGACGAATTTAATTGTCGACCATAGTCGCTTATTATTACTGGTGATTTTTTTTTTTTACGTAGTGAGACATCTTCCTGTCCGTCTTTCTATGGCGAGCTTCACACATGCGCAATCCGGCTGTTAAGTGATGACGTAGAATTCCATTTCCTGGTCCAAACTGTCACGTGATCAAGTTGCCGCAATGCTGTGTCCCTGGTTGCTATAACTCGAAAAAAAACACACTCAGGTGTGATTTTACTGATGATAAAAAGAGAAGCGGAAATAGCTGCAGTTGATAAGGTATGTTAGAATCATCTTTAATAGTGACCAGTCATTGGTTATACCAGGGGTCGGCAACCCGTAATCCGGAAAGAGCCATTTGAACCCGGTTTACACGGAAAAGCCGCAAATAATAGCGGAAGCCGGTAGCCGCTACCGGAAGCCGGTATAGGTTACCGCGAGTGACGCATATATTGAGAAACTAAAATAAATAAGTAAAATGATTTTATTTTAATATTTCAAGATCACACTAATGTTCCAATTTAAAACTACAACAAAAACCGAACTGAGAAAAACAAAATGCACTTCAACTGGATACTGATAATTTACTTCCACGACCCGCAGAGCCGCACATTAAGCCTGGATGAGCCGCATACGGCTCCGGAGTCGCAGGTTGCCGACCCCTGGGTTATACCGTTGCTGTTTATTTAGAATCATTTGGACCCAGAAACGACGTCAGAGTTAAAGATCGGATAGCATTCAGCCGGTAAAAACACCCCCACACCATAACCCCCCCTCCACCAATCTTTACACAATGCAGTCAGACAGGTACCGTTCCCCTGGCAACCACCAAACCCAGACTCCTCCCTCAGATTGGCAGATGGAGACGTGTGATTCATCCCTCCAGAGAACACGTCTCCACTGCTCTAGAGTCCAGTGTCGGCGTGCTTTACACCACTGCATCAACACTTTACACCACTGCATCAACACTCTGCATTGAGCTTGGTGATGGAAGGCTTGGATGCAGCTGCCATGGAAACCCATTCATGAAGCTCTCTCTGTTCTTGAGCTGATCTGAAGGTCACATGAAGGTTGGAGGTCTGTAGTGATTGACTCTGCAGAAAGTTGGTGACCTCTGTGCACTATGACCCTCAGCATCCACTGACCCCACTCTGTGATTTTACGTGGCCTACCACTTCATGGCTGAGTTGCAGTCGTTCCCAATCACTTCCACTTTGTTATAATCCCACTAACAGCTGACTGTGGAATATTTAGCAGTGACTGAACTTGTTGCACAGGTATCATCCTATCACGGTACCACGCTGGGATTCACTGAGCTCCTGGGAACGACCCATTCTTTCACTGATGTCTGTAGAAGCAGTCTGCATGCCTAGGTGCTGGTTTATACACCTGTGGAAGTGACTGGAACACCTGAACTCAGTGATGCAGATGGTGAGTGGAACTTCTGGCAGTGTAATATATGTTAAAGTGCAGTTACTAAACATTACTATACAAATTTTACTGATTTTAGTATTTACATACCAAATGTTGCCAGATATTTGAATATAACATATATAATTTACTTGTTGTTTGTTTAACATTTATCAACAGTTTTATAATAATAATTTTTCTGAATACTTGATGTTTGTTTGCTTCACATTTTCTATATTTATTCTAAAAATTTCCTTTTAAAATTTTTTATACGTTTTATTGTGTTTTTATAATTTAATATTAATGACCTGTTACTAGATGCTTTCATGTCATTTCAATATTTTTCAGGTTTCACTGACTTTTTTTAATACAGTATTTTAATAATTTTTCTTAACATCGTCAAACCTAAAATATTTATTTGTTTGCCTTCTGGTTTATTAATGTTATTAAACCCGAGACCCTTGACTGATGGGGATTTCCTCCCATCAGTAATGAAAATATGAAATTAATGTAGAGGTCAGGATAAGATTTCAGCCCCGTTTCTAGAACAGACGTTTGATTACCTTCTAAACTCTAATTTGGAGGCCTCGCCCTGAACTTTGATCCAAATCCTGTTACATTTGAACAATATTGCTGAGCAGTAGGTATGGCTTTAATATTGCTTGAAGAGTCAGTCTATACTATTTATGGCCATGAGTCATCCTTGACCAACATGTTAGACCAGGGGTGTCAAACTCCCGGCCCTGCCCCCTACTTCCGGCCCACGAATTGTATGATATTTTTGACATCAATTCGTGGGCTGGAAGTAGGGGCGGGGCCGGGAGTTTGACACCTGTGTGTTAGACGATGCTCAGCCAATCAGAAGTTGGCCTCACGGGGTAATCAATCAGGCTGCAGCCTAGAACTGATGTTCCTATAAAACGAGTGGTTCTTTACCTGGAAGTTTCCTCACTTTCAGCTACTGCCAGCTGTTCAGGGACCAAATCACACAGCACAATATGATCACATGATTAAGCTAAGCCAATAAGGCATGAGAAAGAGGCTGCATATCATTAGCATATATTATCATAGCATTAGGAGCCTGAAATCCTCCATGTCGGTTACTCTCCACTTCAGATAAATACAGCCAGAGTGTACAAAGGTACTAAACATCCAGGAATATGAATATCACGCTGCACATCTTTGGAGAGTAAAGAGCACATATGTCAGATTTCACGGCTCAGCTCCGTGTGGATTTGGAGTCTGCAGACCGGAAAGATAAAACCTCACAGCGACGGCATGATGACGACATCCTGCTTTATTTTATCCTGCATGAGGATGGGGTCCCTCCGCATGAGCTGGAGGAGGTGGCTGGGGAGAGGGAAGCCTGGGCTTCTCTGCTTAGGCTCCTGCCCCCGCAGCCCGGCCCCGGATAAGTGGAAGAGAATGGATGGATGGATGGATGGATGGATGGAAGGAGGATAAAAATTATTTTTTAATATATTTTTGCTACAGTTTCATAATAATCTTAAAAAGATAAAAATATTTTGATTTGTCACATCTTGCTGTACTTAGATAAATATTTTACTAATATTTCAGAGTCTTATTGAATATTTTGCAAAGAATACTTCATGTAAATATGATTTTACACATTTTTAGACATTACAAACTTAAACTGGACCGACCTTGGGCCGACGTCGACGTGCTGCAGTTCGCCAGCCACCAGCGCCACCAGGTAGGAGGGGACAGGAAACTCCATGGAGAACTGAAAGACACGGTCCTGTTTGGAGTACGAACTCCGAGACGCACTCATGAGGACCGTCACGCCATCGGGGACCTAAGGAGGAGAAAGGATGTTACTCATACATTATTATTTTTACATGCTTCATAGAGAACAGTAATAATACATTTATGTTGGACATGTTATTATTTTTATTATTTATTTCACATTTCTGCAGGTATTTAACGGGACGCCTTCGAGGATTTCACAGTTTTTATTTCTTTTTGCACTTTTAGAGATTTTTCATGTTTTACAGCCTGAAGACGTTTGGACTCTGTAAAAAAATATCAAGTAAATGCAGAGATGTGGAAACTTCTGGTTTTAATCAAGTGCTCTGGAACAACAGCTCTCCAGCTTCCTGAGGCTCCTTTGGACATTGGCCACTTCTTCAATCATCTTCAGTCCAGTCCTTGTACCTGATCATTAAACCTCTGACCTCTGACCTGTGACTCATTCAGGAATAAAAAACTCAGGGATGAACCAGTGTTGTGTCTGCACATCATGGACCACTGAGCAAAGAAGCAGTTGAAACTGTATCTTTAGGCTCTTTGTTACCAGCAGCCTGTCACATCATTTGTTCCATTTCTTTAGTTGAATCTGTGAAAAATGCCAAAGAGAACTCAGACATTAGCAGCAGACGTGCAGCGTGTGCTCAAAAATGTGAGACACACGGAGGACAGAAGATGACGTGTGAGACAGACAATCACGCAGTGGAGCGCTGTCAGTCATGATTGGCCTCCCCAGAGCCGGACCTCAGCATCACTGAAGCAGTGCGGGATCATCTTTACAGAGAACAGAACAAAAGGCAGAAACATCCAAAGAAGAGCTCTGGATGTCCTCCAGGCAGCCTGCACTATGAAGCATCCCCAGGCATCTCAGTTACCTGGACTCTGACCCCACCAGTGGCCATCGGGATAAACAGTCACAGGAAGCTGGTTATCACCTCGCAAAGGTAACCCAGGGTTTCCCCTGCATGGTCCCATGAAAGGGGCTGGCAGCATCTGACCAATTTAAAAGGGCCATTTCACAGGTCATGTGACTTTTCTTCCACAGAAAATGATCCCTGTGAGTGCCAGTAAAACGCAGCACAAAGTAAAAGGACACGTGATTAACGTCTGAGTCGCTCTCAGTGCTGCTGACGGTTAACCCTAACCCGGTTTGTGAGCCAACTCTGAGACTTTAAACACATGAAAGCTCCCTGTCCCACAGCCTGATCAGAGCTCAGTGAGATTAACGTGACTGATTGAACAGGTATGAACAGGTGTTCCTGGTGTGTGTTCCCAGCAGAGCCTGAGCAGCAGGTTACAATCAAGCAGAACAGCATTTATGCATTTTCTAAATCACGCCCCTCGCAGCTGGGAAAGCTCCCCCCCCCCGCAACACTGAATGGATAAGTGGAAGGAAATGGACGGACCACCTTAATCCTCAGACACTCCCATGCCAAAGCGACACGCAGTTGCGCTTCATTCAGTGGTTTTAGGTACGGCTTAACGAGCTGCTCATATGGACGTGTTCACCCGCAGAGAGCACGCTGGAAACGACACGCTCGGTGACATCGTGGAGCTGCAGCTGCTGCTGACAGGTCAGTTTCATCCTCTCAGCTGCAGGTTGAGGGTTTCACAGTAAACACTAAATATGAAAACATAGGCTCAGTCTGCGTGCACTGATCTGAGGTCAGTGAGCAGAGTGCAGCTGTCCTGTTTCAGGATCAGATATTTACAATTACAGAAAAATTAAACTGTTGGAAAACTGTTTGCTGTCAACGGAATAAATTAAGTTGCTTCTACAAATCTTTATTTGTTCCTGATACTCATCAGGGAAACGCAAAGACTTCAGACCCTCCTGCTCTCCCCGCAGAGGTCTGACTGATGCTATTTTCTGGAGCTCTGACTGGTCAGGAGGCGGTGATTTCGTACCTGTCAGTCTCTAACCTGGAGCCTAATGTGCTCCGGAGCAGGTTAGCTTCACAGCATAAGTTAACCCTAACCCTATAACCCGGACAGAGGAACTCCTGCTTCATGGTCTGGAGAACGGTTCCTGCAGACTGCTCAAAGAAAGCTGCTCAGAGTTCAGGCTGAGCTGAAGGATGAAGGTCACACCAAATACTGACTTTCAAGCTGTTTTTGCCTTATATGCTGTTATCATGTATGTTTGCATGCTTAATAAATCATCTAACCTATTTCCCATTTTCCTACCAAATATGAAGAAATGAAGCTCAAGACTTTTGCACAGTAGTAAATATTGATTTTAACAACATATACAATAACTTATTTCTACAGTGATCAAAAAAATTAAAGGAACCCTTTCATCAGAGTTTAGCATTGAGTCAGTGAAACGTCTGATATTGATGTGGTCAGGTAAGCAGCAGAGGGGTCATTAATCAGTTTCAGCTGCTTTGGTGTTCATGACATTCACAGGTGCACGACGACGTGCTCCTTTAATTTTTGGAGCTGTTTATTTTATTGCTATTGTTTCATTTTTACTTTTTGTATTGTTTTATAATATTCTATGATTATGCACCCAGGTTTTGTTTCTTTATATTTTATTGTTAAATATTTCTCACATATTTTACATGCTCGTTAAATTCCCCTGTTATTATGTTACAGTCAGATTTTTAACATTTAATCCGTTTTATTCCACAGAAAACTCGATGAGTCGTAAAGTTTAACCTGAACAGGAAGTCTGAAAACAAACCACCGGTGAGCATCTCTTCTCTGAAATTAAAGCTCTCAGCTGGTGTCTGCAGAGGAGGTCAGAGGTCACCACTCACCCGGACCGTGGCGGTGTACGTGCTCTTGACAGCTGGCGTGTCAAAGCAGGGGAAGAAGGAGCGGTTACACACCGAGTGACCCTGAGTGAATACCAGAGGACGAGTCTGACCGCAGGTGAGCTCTGAGTCCAACCACCAGATCTGAGGACGCACACACACACACACACACACACACACGCAGGTCACTCTCTGTGGCCACCTTCAGAGCACTCGCTGTACAGACATTGTCTCCTTACCGCCGGCCCGTCCGTGGTGGTGTAGTGGACCGTGATCTGGACCAGCCGGCCCGGTTTCACGGCAGCAGTCGGCAAGCTGATGTTGAGCGACGAGCCGTAGTCGGTGAATGGGTCCACGCGGTACGTGAGAGACACGGGCTCCTGCTGCCCACCCCCGGGGACTTTACAGTCTATGGAGTGAATCAACAAAGAGGGGTGGGAGTCCAAAACCAGGGAACAGACCCCCGCCTGGACTGGAACCAGGTCCAGAACCAGCCAGCCGCTCATCTCCTTCACTGCAAAGTTCAGTCGCAGGTCCAGGTGGAAGTGATGCAGCTGGAAGCTCCTGAAGTTTGACGCAGAAGCCACGTCCACCAGGGGGCAGCGCGGGGACCCAGGGCCTGCAGAGGGCTGACCAGAGTCCCTGACACACCGGCCCCCAGAGTCCGGGAGGGATTTACGGCAGCAGCACAGCGAGGTCGGCGTCTGGTGGAACTCTGCCATGGTGAGTGAAAGCCGGGACTAAACCCGCTTAGACCGGGACTAACTGCATCAAAGACCAACAAGAACCAGAGGAGATCTTTAAGGTTCAGGAACAACAGGCCAACCTCAGGAGGACAGAACAGAGCAGAAAACCCTAAAGAGAAGCCATGCTTCAAGGCTCTACTAAACCCAGTACAGACTTCACAAAGAGCCCAACACAGAAATCTGCAAATACGTTTAACTCACAGTTTTAGCCCAATTCAAACCAGATTAACCAAACCTGAGTGCAGCTGGGTTTAACCCAGTTTGTCTTCCTTCTGACTTCCAGTAAACCCAGTAAACAACACAGATACAAACCCAGTTTAAGTTAGGACCTTATTCGTAGCCCAGATTAGCTCAAAGTTTAAGTTGAATTCAGTTTAACCCAACCAGCGCTTGGGTCTAAAAACTCCATTCAAAACCTCATTAAAGAAACGTCTAATTTTACACCTAACAGGAAATAAACACCACTGACCCCAAACGGTGAAACCCGATCCTGTCACCCATTGGATCGACCATAAATCCTGACGTTTGCATTTTTAAATCAGTTTAACATTTTATAAACTCTATCGGACCAAATTCAAACTTTTAATCCACATCTAAACCTAGTTTAACTCGAGAGACTGCTTCTGTTTAGCTCTGGTCTAGCCTTTTCAAAACCTCATTAACCAAATGTCTAATTGAAGCGTGAACTCGCTAAAGACTGAAAATAAACCAAAATAAAGACTCCGGCGACCCTGGGCTGAACTTCTTCCTGCTTCTCTAAGATTTACGGAACTGTTTTACAGCTAAACTCTGACTCAGTCCACTGAAACCAGATTTAAGCAAGCTTAGCAAACATTCAGAGCCAGTTTTAAGCCGTGTGTTAAATCGACCAAACAACATTTAAAAGAACCTAAAGTCAAACCCAGACAGAACCCGCTTAAAGAAATCTCCTAAAAGAGACTGTAAAGCTTTAAAGTGAGCGCTTCGGGCTCCGTTTAAGGAACTCGGAGAAGACTTCAAGTGGAGGCTAGCAGCCCTGGAAGTTAGCACCTTTAGCTCGAAGTGAGTGAAACAGGCACTTTAAGGTCAGCACGGTTTACCTGACCTGGTTAGCAGAGCCGGCTAATCAGCGCATTAGCGCGGCGTGTTGCTGCTGCTCGGAGGAACACATTTAAGTAAAATCCATCAGGACCCGGACGGCGGAAGAACCCGGGGGACACCGGCTCCTCCGGCGAGCTCAGCCGGCTCCCTGCCCTCAGCCCCGGACACCGAACCCGCGTCTTCCCGGCGGCTCGAAGAAAGCTGGAGGTCAGCTGTGAGTCCGCGTCCGAGGGGCCAGAGACGGACACAAAGAGGTAGAGGACACCGGCGGAGACCGAGAGGACGGTCGCGGCTCCGCTCCGGACAAAACAGGAAGTAACAACAGAGGGGAAAAAAGTTTCTGAAGGCCGCTTAGGGGCGCTGCGGAGGCGGAGACACGGAGTAGCTGGGCGGGGGCCAGCGGAGCCTCCATCCAGTTATCTGTCTGTCCATCCATCCATCTATGATAAATGGTCTGGTTCTTATGGTGCTTTTCTACAACTTGGAGTTCAGTATCTTGCCCAAGGATACTTTAGCAGACTGGGGCAGCCAGGGATCGAACCACCAACCTTGCAATCAGTAAGTGACTACCCCCTGAGCAACAGCCACTTCATCCCCATCCATTTATACATCCATCCATCCTTCAATCTCTCAATCCATCCATCCATGCAGTTATCTACCTGTCCATCCATCCATCCATGCAGTTAATTATCTGTCTATCCATCATCTATCCATACATTCATTCAGTCACTATTTCAGTCAAGTTTTGTATTTAAAAATAAGGGAAATTTTCCTCCGCCCACCAGCCTAACTGAGGCCCAGTTGTTGGTCCAGGTTTGTTCCCACTGTTGGCACCAATCTCGTGAGAGCTGCCACCCAGGCTACTGTAGGGGGCAGTTCTTGTGAGGCTAGTGACAGAATTCAGTTTGGAGAGGTACAGGAATGCTTTTTAAAAATTATTATATTACAATACGGGAAATTTAAAGGAAAATACTAATATGGCAGGGCGGCAGGACAAACGGGGAAATATGGTCGTTTCCTGGCCAAAACGGGACACTTGACATGTATGTTTCAGTCACTGAGCTTATCGCGGTACTTCCTGGTGTGATGTATTCAGGATCACACAGGTGCCACATCGTCATGGTAGCTGCACACCCTCAGGAACCTGGACTTTAAGTGTCAGGATGGTGGCACCGAGACAAACAGCTGCATTCTACTTAACATCGGGGGGGTTGCAGACACATGACCACTAACCAGTCTCTGGAGCTTGAAAAAGGGTGACTGGATTTCTTTTTGTGTCTTGAAGACATCTCACCTCTCATCCCAAAGGCTTCTTCAGTCCTCAAACCAAAGGTGGAGAGACCCAGGTATTTAAACCCCAGTGGGCGTAGTCCCCTGGAGGTGGTTGTGACCCACTATTGTTCACGTGCATAATCACATGCGCCAAGGTGTGAAAGGAGGTGTGGGTCATTAAAATCAGTGGTTTCAGGTGAAACCAATGTGGGACTTCGCTCCATTGTATCACATGACCTACTGAGGTCACCTGGAGAAAGGTGTGAATGGGGTTGAGGCGCCTGGGGAGGGAGCTCAGGACAGCTCTGTAAGCGGGGGAAAGTTGATGTCATAGTCCACTGATGGTTGCTCATAGTGGACATAAATGCTTCTTTTGCTCCTCTTTCAAACCATCTGTCTTCCCGGTCCAAAATGTGAACATTGTCATCCTCAAAGAGTGACCTTTGACCTTTAGATCCAGATGTACAGCTGAGTCTTGTCCTGTCGAGGTGGCTCTTCTATGTTGTGTCATTCGTTTGTGAAGAGGCTGTTTGGTTTCACCAATGTAGAGGTCCGAGCACTCTTCACTGCACTGAACAGCAGACACTACATCGCTGATCTTGTGTTTGGGGCGTTTGTCCTTGGGATGAACCAGTTTTTGCCTTAGAGTGTGACTTGGTTTGAAGTATACTGGGATGTCATGCTTGGAGAACAATTCTTCTGAGTTTCTCTAACAAGCCTGCCACATAAGTGATAACAATGTTGTTCTGCTTGTGATTCTTATTCTACCTTTTTTGAGTTTGACCTTCTTTCCTGTGCATTTTGGCTGATTTGATGGAAGCCCAGTTGGACCATAATATTTTGTTACAGAGATTAGAGCATGCCATAGGTATTAAAGGTGTCTCCTATGGCTGGCCTTTAGTTTTACTTCCCCATATCTCATCATCGTGCTTAGTTTCAGCTCTCTCTTGTTACTCAGGTGTTTCCACCATCTAGCCTCAGTTTTCAGTGTTCCAGGCCCGTTGGTTCTTCATGTGTTTTTTCCTGTGTTTCTAAACTCTGTTATATTATATTCTGGACTATCATCAGTCACAGTAAAGGCTCTTTTTTTTCTTCTTCAAATCATCTCAAACTGGTTTCTTGAACATCACAGTGTACTCAAACTACCTCCACAGTCACCAGATCGCAGATCAACAGAGCACTGCTGGGATATGGTGAAACAGGAGATTCTTATCATGGATGTAGCCGACACATCTGCACTCCTAAGCCAACTTTCCTCTGATTGGCTGCTGCTTATAAACAGACGGTTTGGACCATAGGTGGGTGGAGTGTGTCTATGACATCATCCAGATTCAAGAGTGTAAAAAAAACTGTGATAAACTGAGTGTTGAGAGCAGCCTGAAGTCTGAGATTTTACTGTACACACACTGAACTCATTATCAGACACTTCACTGGAACCAGGGGTGAATGTAAGCCGGTACGATCCGGTACTGTACCACTAAAAGATTCTGCGCCGGTACGCAGTACCTGGAAGAGGGGGAGCGAACCACGGCTGCACTTTGGGTCAGAATAGATCCGCTAGCAATAAACAGTCTAAACATAACTCAATCAGTTAATAAATAGCCTTTTTTTGTTTCTTTGTTTCTTTGTTTTTCTCATTTCAAATAGTTTCTGAACTGTTTGTGGTATGCTAGAGCCTCAATTCTCTAGCTTCTCGCCCCTTGGAGCTCAAGGCTTTTGTCAACGGCCAGCCTTTAAAATGTTCACAGCTATGTTTAATGTCTGTCTGCTCGTTACAATATATCCCAATTAAAACCAAAGAGATTAACTAATTGTGTTTCATGTTATTCTGCTCAATTTCAATAACACATCACAGCTCAAAAACACTGCTTATGACCTGAGATTTCATTTATGCTACACGAGAGCGCATTTACCTCCAAAACACAGTGGTTGCCAAGAGGATTGGTGCGTTCAATTTAATGGACTGCATCATTTTACACGGGTGGTGCACAGATGCCCCCCCGCGACCCTGACCAGGATAAGCGGAAGCGAATGGAATGGAAAAAAATGGAATGGAATGGTGCACAGATGTTAAAAACCTCCACTTGCATTGGGACAGGACCAATAATAAATCACTTATCATCTACAGACTTTTAAATAAAAACCACAAAAACAACTGAACTGTCAACTTTTGAATTCAAACGAAATCAGAACTTGACTACAATGCAGAGAACAATAACTTCTTTATTCAAAAGAAAAGACAGGGAAACCGGAGATGAAAAGATACCCCACAAAAGTAAGCAGACAGAAGGGGATAACGGGATGTTGTGGCCAAAGGTTTGAGAAAGTTTTGTATTGATGGACAGAGCCTGAATGCGTGGAGGTGGTCATCAGTTGTGTTAAGTGTACACTGTTGCTACTTTCCAGTGCTCGTGCTGTTCCCAGTGAACCGTCGAAAAGCTTAAGAACGGGCCCGCGTTCCCACCGCGTTTCTGTGAACTGCTCCTTTACGTATGAGTGTGGGCGGGTCCTCGTCTGGACACGGAAGCCGAAGGTCACAAACGTGGGAGAACACGCTCCCCTTTCTGTGCTGCAAATACGTTTTAGGGTCCAAACCAAACTACTGCAGCATCTGTGTGCAGCACAGAGGGAAACACAGACAGCGATTAGAGCAAGACGACAAGTACGCACTTTGTGTCCTTTTATCTGTGAACTGATACAAAGCAGCAAGTTCAGCCTCAGAGCCCAACCTAATTCACAGCCGTGAAAATCGCTTCTCTTTTCTCCTGTAATACACATGTAATATGGTAGAAAACTTGATGTTGAGACGGCAGAGTCACGCCCTTCTGCTGCGTTCGTCACAGACCAGCCAGTTTGCGGGGCGGAATTGAACCTGTTTTCCAGCCGAGCACCGAGTGCTTCCGCAGTGGAAAACCTGCCTAACGGTTCAAATAAAGGTACCGGCACTGGAACCCTGTTGGTGGGAAAACGGCTTGTGTGCAAACATCTCAGTTTCTTAACAACTGAAAAAACATATTCCACATTGTCAAGTGCTTCTAATTTCTGCCTCATACAGGTAGGCAACAGTAAAGTAAAAAAAAAAAAAATATATATATATATATATATACACACACACACACACACATATACGGTTTTTGTCATAGTACCGGCAAGAATTTAAAACTACTTTCACCCCTGACTGGAACAGAAGATACATGACAGGAAGTGAGAAGAACAGGTGGAGTTTATTTATAAGGAACAAGTACAGAGAAACACTGACGGCTGCAAAGCTCCGTGTGCACAGCCCGAGCTCGTCTCCAACACACTGGATGTCATCATCATTTTTTTGTTTTCACATTAAATAAAGAAGTTTAAGAGAAAAAGAAACTCCATAAAAAGGAGGAAAAAGAAACATCAGGTTTTTAATATATTAATCACTGTTTTTATCCGCATGGTTCTCCCTGCATGTTTTATTTTCTGTTAAATATTGAACGTGTATATTCTGCAGTAAATGTCATGAATGAGTCTGATCACAGAGCCAACAACACAAAGCCCGAATGCAGCAGCTACACAGACACAAACCGACCGTGCTTTAGATTAAAGCTGCTTGTTTTTACTGATATCAAACATGTTATTGGGTTATTAAAACAGTCCGTCTGGACTAATATGTAGTTACTGTGTTTCTCCTCTAGAGGGCAGCACAGCCTTCACTTTACGAACTAACACTCAAATCTAAACAAACGTGCAAAAGAGACTATAAAAATGCAAAGAAGCTCACGTGTCTCAGGTTAGAATAAAAACTGAACTTCAAAAACATTCCTCTTTACATTCTGAAACAAATCAATCAGTCAGCAATCAGTAAAAGCTGATCAGTTTATGGGTCAAAGAAGGACGTTCGGTTAAATAAAGGTTACTGCGGTCGAGGCGGAGCATGTCGTGAATAAGAACAACATCGATAAAAATGACAAAGAAGATTAAGGTTTTTACAGCGTCCTTTAGCCCCTCCCACCACACGGGTCAACCACAGCAGTGAGCACAGACCTGTTTCACATCAGGTCATAAAAACTGGCGATCACATGATTCAAGAGAAGAACGTCGCAAAAAAGCAACAGTAAGTCAGAGCAACGGCTGCGAGGCACGACTCTGAGGCCAGTGTTACAGTACAGCAGCATCTTCATCCTCCTCATCCTCGCACAGATATCTTGTTCTCCACAGCGGCCAGCATTGAACACAGCCGTGAGTTCTCATTGGCCAGCAGCTTGGACGGCTCGTCGAACTCCACCACCTGAACCAATCAGAGACAGGGAAACAACCAGTTTGCCGCTGGGATCAGTTGAGTGTTACTAGAATCATACTGGAGCTCATGAGTTTATTTACATTTCTATGTTCACAGTCAACAACATACAACTGTGTCCATATACTTTTGGACACATCTGCTGGAAACAGCTCCCAGGTCTGACAAGGAAAGCCAACTCTGCACCTGAAACCTGTACTCATTTTAATGGCCACCAGGAGGCGATACCTGCAGTTGCAAAAAAGTCTCATGGTCCTAAAGAGGTCCCGAAAGTTAGAGGCACGTGTTACCAGTTTGATTGAGGTGCTCCTTGTTTCTCTTATAGGACACAAACTTTAGATTTTTTTGCACTTTGTAGCTGTTGTTTTATACTAGTTCCTACTCAGATTACTAGTTACTCTTTCACTAATGCCTCTTTTCCACCAGTACCTACTTGCCTCGATTCTACTTAACTTGGCTTAGTTTGTTTTTCATTACAACTGAGCACTGCCTCAGCAAGGCGGCCCGAAAGTCTCATGCTAGGTCTCAAAAATGGCAGGTCTGATTCTTGTGGAGGAGTCGCTTTCATGACTTATCACTGCCTGGCCAATCAGTGGCAGGCATTCAGTTGATGTCAGATTTTCAGATCAAGTCGGCACACATGGAACTGAGACAGAGTAGGTACTAAAAAGTACCCAGCACCAGGTACTACCACCTAATGGAAAACCCTAAAAGCCGAGCAGCGTCGAGCTGAGTAGGTACTAATGGAAAAGTGGCATAATGGAACAGGGACAGGTACAGGTGTCTAATTACATTTTTACAGATACAAACCTTTCCATATTTTAGGTGGCAATGCTGTAAGATTTCTTCCTAAAAGTAAAAAAAATTTACATGAAAAGGTATTAAAGGTACTGCACTGCAGTGGTTTGAATCATATTTATCTCATAGACTCCAATTTGTTCATGTAAATGGGGAGTCTTCTTCACACACTAAGGTTAATTATGGAGTTCCACAGGGTTCTGTGCTAGGACCAATTTTATTAACATTATACATGCTTCCCTTAGGCAGTATTATTAGAAACCATTGCATAAATTTTCATTGTTATGCAGATCCAGTAACACTGTGAGAACTCTTGGAGTCATTTTTGACCAGGATATGTCCTTCAATGCACATATTAAATAAATATGTAGGACCACTTTTTTGCATTTGCACAATATTTCTAAAATTAGAAACATCCTTTCTCAGAGTGATGCTGAAAAGCTAATTCATGCATTTATTACTTCTAGGCTGGACTATTGTAATTCATTATTATCAGGCTGTCCTAAAAGCTCCCTGAAAAGCCTTCAGCTGATCCAAAATGCTGCAGCTAGAGTACTGACAGGGACTAGAAAGAGAGAGCAGATTTCTCCCATATTGGCTTCTCTTCATTGGCTCCCTGTTAAATCTAGAACAGAATTTAAAATCCTTCTCCTCACATACAAGGTCTTGAATAATCAGGCACCATCTTATCATAAAGAAAAAAATTGGCTTAAAACTTTCCTTTATGATAAAGCTTATAGTTAGGGCTGGATCAGGTGACCCTGAACCCTCCCTTAGTTATGCTGCTATAGGCCTAGGCTGCTGGGGGGGCTCCCATGATGCACTGAGCGTTTCTTTTCATTCACCTCTTTTTACTCTGTTTATACCCCACTCTGCATTTAATCATTAGTTATTATTAATCTCTGTCTCTCTTCCACAGTGTGTCTTTTGTCCTGCCCCCCCCCCCCCCCCCTTCCGCCCGGCTGGAGGTTTCTTCCTGTTAAAGGGAGTTTTTCCTTCCCACTGTCACCAAGTGCTGCTCATAGGGGGTTGTTTGACTGTTGGGTTTTCTCTGTATTATTGTAGGGTCTTTACTTTAGAGCAGGGATCCTCAAATCCAGGCCTCGAGGTCCGGTGTCCTGCAGGTTTTAGATGTGTCTCTGCTTCAACACACCTGAGTCAAATATAGAAGTCATTAGCAGGACTCTGGAGAACTTGACTGCATACTGAGGAGGTAATTCAGCCATTTGATTCAGGTGTGTTGGATCAGGGACACATCTAAAACCTGCAGGACACCGGACCTCGAGGCCTGGATTTGAGGATGCCTGCTTTAGAGCGGTGGTTCCCAAAGTGCGGGCCACGGCCCCCTGGTGGGCAGTGAAGGTACTGCAGGGGGTCCGCAGTAGTAACAGAAGTAAGCAGTTACATATTTATATAAAAAGTGTATTACAACTGGTAATAGGAGGTGGTTAGTTTGTGATATTACTCATTACTCTGACCTGAATAGGGTTTTCTGGTTTTTAAGTGGGCCGCAGCACTCTTGACTCTGGGAAGCACTGCTTTACTATATAAAGTGCCTTGAAGTGACTGTTTGCTGTGGTTCAGTGCTATAGAAATAAAATTGAATTCAATTGGTTCAGTTCAGTTCTACAAAGATAAATAACCTTTGCTACTGACCAAAGGCTCCGTTTCTCATCATTTTCTTTCCAGTTTAATGTTCCATTTCTAATTTTTCTCCTCTAGTTTGAAGGTTTATGTTCCTCTAAGTTTGGTTGTTAAGATTTCTTATTTATTTCTTGTTTTTTATTTATCAAATTAAGTGTGACTGAATCTGATTTAAACTAGCTTCACTCTGTTGACGCTGTTATAAATTCTGTGTGCTTGCTAAAAACCAGCCACGCTCCCATTGGCTGCTGTGGTGCAGTGTCTGAGCTCCCATTGGTCATACCTGTCCCTGGTTGAGCACCATGATGCGGTCGGAGGCAAGGACAGTGTGGAGGCGGTGAGCGATGATCAGGGTGGTGCAGTGCTGAAATGAGCTCCTGATGGTCTCCTGGATCAGAGCGTCTGTCTCAGCATCCATGGCTGCGGTGGCCTCGTCCAGGATCAGCACCTGAGAGTAGAACGGACCAATCAGAGACAGAACACAGGGCAGGAGGAGGAGCTGCTCTAACCTTTCAGGTGCTCACCTTGCACTGTCTCAGCAGAGCTCTGGCCACACACAGCAGCTGGCGCTCCCCCACCGAGAAGTTTTCTCCATTCTCCACCACCTCCGACTCCAGCTTCAGAGGCAGCTGGGACACCTGACGGTCACATGACATCAGTCTTATTTACCATTTGTTGCTGAAGAAGAAGAACCGTGTGACATAAACCAGAAGCAGCTTCACACTCACACACTCCTTCATGTGACTCCTCTCCAGGGCGTCCCAGATCTTCTCCTCACTGTACTGGTTAAAGGGGTCCAGGTTGGACCTGAAACACACACAAACCGCTCTGAGTCACCACATCAGAGGTCAGGAGCCAGGTCAGCTGATCTCAGGTGTTCCTACCTGACTGTTCCACTGAATAGCACCGGGTCCTGAGGGATGATGGACAGTTTGCTGCGAAGGTCAGCCAGTCCGATGTCACTGATGTCGACGCCATCAATCAGGATGGAGCCGCCACAGCGCTCCACCAGACGGAACAAGGCCACGCCCAGAGACGACTTACCTGCAGACACGCAGACAGCATGAGCACAGTACCCTCTACAAACAGAGAGAGGAAAACACACACACACACACACACACACAGTGCCCTCTGCTTGTGTCCTACCTGATCCGGTTCTGCCCACAATGCCAACCTTCTCCTTGGGCCGGATGGTGCAGGAAATCTTGTTCAAGACCAGAGGGAGGTTCTCCTGGTACCTCATCTCCACCTCCCTGAAAACCAGCTCCCCCTCCTGGGGCCAGTCAGGTGGAGGAGCCCGACCTTTGACCCGGGCCGGGGCCTCCTGGGACAGGGACTGAGACACAGACACAAAACCAGAATTTTACAAAAGCAGGTCATCCAGACTAGAAGTAATGTCAGAAGAGCAGCTGGATCTCAGGCTGTTTTATCTTAAATGAACTGATGAGTGTAGGCAGCAGGACGGGGGGGCTGTCAGTACCTGGATGTAGTGATGGATTCTTTCAACAGAGGTGAAGCGAGCTTCGGTCTCAGAAGCCAAACGCACCGTGAACTGGAACAGGCCTGTTAACTGACAGATGACCCTTTATTCAGTATTTTATTCAATTCATCTTTTATAGAGCACAATGTTACAACACCACCCGTCTCACAGAGGTTCATATTGTGAGGTACAGAGAACCCCTCTACAGAAGAGGAACCAGCAGCAACATTTTTCAGTGGCAGTAATTTCAAATGTTTTTATCAGCTCAACAAATATGAGCAAACACACCAAGTGTCTGTGTGCAGTTTGTCATACAGTGTGTCTGAAGGTCCAGCTGCTGTATTTCCAGAATGAGAGAGAGGTTCACTCAGAGAAGGAGAAAGGTGGAAGAAAGAGGAAGCAGAGAGGTTAGATTTAAAGGGAAGGACTGCTCAGGGACCTCTGATAACCTGGAAGCTTAAAGCTAACATGTAATGTCCTCATTTTAAATCAGATCTTGGATCTGTGTATGTGTGAAGTTATGATTTTCATACTGTGAAACATCGTGAAAAACAAAGTGAGCTACACTAACTTTGTGTTATTCAGATCCTGCAGCTTGGTGCAGGATAAACAGGTCAGTTTGCTGTACTGTGGTGAGTTTACAGTGAAGCTCTGTGTGGGACTGGTGCAGAGCAGCTGTGCTGTTCGTGGTCAGAGTTACAGGTTACATCAGTGCAGCAGAGATTAGTTTGAATTAAGCTGATGATGCTGAGATTCATTCACTGGATTCCACCTTTATAGCAGCTGTATGCTCTCAGTATAAACAGGTACTGTGAGTGTAGGGATGGAAATCAGCCAGCATAGCTCTGAAATACCGAGTTACATCTAAATCCACACAGAGCAGCAGCAGCTGATCTCAGAGATCTCAGTAGCAATGACTGTGATTCTTTTCCCCATGCGGAGCCACTACAACTGATCTTAGCTCCCCCACCTGCTGAACCCACTGTAACCATGACTGTGCTCATTTTCCTGTTCAGGTGATGAGGCCAAGTCGCCCTCTAACAAACAGCTGTTTCTCTGCTCAGGTTCAACATAACACATTCAAGCTGAGTGCATTCATTAGAATCAGACTTTAGATGGAATAACATTTGTGTTCTCATGTAATAATATTTTATTATTACATTAATATAGCCCGAGGTACAGTTAGCTTAGCTGGTAGAAACTGCTTTTACTGTATTATTCTGAGTACATTTCACAGCCTGTACTGATTCAGTACTTCAGCTTTTACTGAGGTATTTTTTAACACATGTATCTGTACTTCTACTTAAGTACAGATACTTGTGTACTTTTGCCACCTCTGCTGTCAGACAGCAGCTTTGCTCTAACTGGCCTGTAAAGCTGGAGGAATGCAGACAGTCAGAAGCTCCATCTTCACACCTCAGAGTTTATAAAACACACCAAAAACACATTTTCATGATCTGGGACAACCACGGACCATTACTGCACTTGGACACATCCACAGTGGCTTTACAGCAAAGTGAGCAGGACCTCAGACGGCAGGTTAAAGTGCCATCACAGCACATCGAAGGTGTCACGGTTTACCTGCACAGCGTAGGAGATGGCGAGGCCAGCGTAGGCGGGAGGGATCTTGCCGTGCATCAGGACTATCATCAGAGCTGTGATGCTGATCAAAGCCACGCTGATGACATCCAGGCGCACGGCCAGCCACCGCATCGCACAGCTGAACAAGTAGAATGGGGCCTGGTTCTGGTCCAGCAGCACCTGGTACCTGGAAACAATAACATACAGTTTGGTGACCAGAACCACATCCTGGACAGCTGTTTGTGCAGATGTTCCAACCCGGACCTGTGCAGGAAGTCCTGGCCTCTGTCGTAGGCCTGCAGGGTGGCCAGGCCCTGGATGCTGGAGGTGATGTGGGACATGAAGGGAGACATCGTCACGTTGTCCAGCCGCTTCAGCTCCCGGATGAAGACCCTGGAGATGCTGTGGAGCACTGCAAAAAGCAAGACCAGAGGACCCACTGCAACCAGGAACCACGGGAAAACACAGCTGATGACACCCAAGCAGAAGAAGACCAGGATCACGTTCTGGATGAACATCTCCGTCTGGAAGGGCAGACGTGTGTCGACTGGAGGGAAACACAGAAGAAATCATGACTCAGTTATACCCTGGACTTGAACTGCAGCTCAGACCTTTGTCCTGTCCCATCCGTCACCTTCATCCATATCCTTGGAGATGCGGTTGAGGATTCGTCCCGTGGGAGTCGTGTCAAAGAATTTCATGGGGCAGCGAAGGATCTTGTGGAAGAGCTCGTCATGCAGCTTGGAGGAAGCTCGCAGGGTTCCCTGAGGAAAGACGACCAAAGACTGAGCACACTGATACTCCTGAGAAAGCTGCAGGACGGGAGCGCTGAGCTAATGGACGAGAAGCTCGAAAACCAGAAAGTTCACAGCTGAAGTTACAGAGCGGCCCCGAGAGTTTACACCAACGTATCTGCATTGGATAAACTCAGCAAGGTCATCCAGCTGTCTCCAGGATACTCGCAGCTGGATAACCTTGCTAACTAGCATTAGCTGGTGACCTAGCACTCCACCCTCCCGTCCAAATATGGTCGCTTCAGGAACGAGGAAGCAACATGATGTTTCCGCTTTCCTTAAGCGACCATATTTGGATGCTTCAGGAAAGAGGAAGCAACATGATGTCCGAAGCTAACGTAAGGCTTCAAAGTCCCAATCTTTTATATAAATGTTCACTGTAAGCGCAGTAACCGCTAGCAGACACCTGCAGGC